>NW_010124086.1:0-12698 GCF_000699245.1 Pterocles gutturalis
GCTGGAGGCGCCCCGGGCAGGGCCCGTACCCCCGCTACGCGGGAAGCCGGAGCCCGCCCCAGCACCTCCGGCTCCTGAGGCTGTGCCCCGCCGTCCCGGGGGGCGGGTGAGAGACGCCGAGGGGGGAAAGGTCCTGGAAATGGGGTAGGGGGTCCTGTGCTACCCCCCCGACACTGTGATAGCTCTAGTGGAGTAGGTGCACAAACTTCAGTACTGCAAACCTCCAAAATCAGTGAGATTAACCTTCCAAGGTTCATGTGTCAGAGAGATGATCATCTTCATAGTAATTTATAAATTTGGATGTTTGGGGGTTTTTTAAGAGACAGCAAACACTCCCCCTTTCCCTAAGAGTCGGGCACTTCTTACCCTTCCAAGCATACAACAGCTGACACCTACACTGTCCTAGTGTTTGCCAGACTTCAGAAAAGAGCCCACATCCTCTACCAGTTTTACTTTTTCAGTTGTATCCTGTTTCCTCCCACCCCTTTTGAAGTAATTACTTGGCAACACTAAAGCTTATAGAAATAGTAATACAGATTTCATTTTTCTTCCGCTGCTGTGGCTCTTCCCCCATCCTGAGAAAGTCTCACCTTATTTTCATAACGAGCCACAGTGGTCTGACGACAGGCATGGGCACATGGATGCAACACCTTACTAGCATGCAAAATTCAGCATCATGAGTCGTTATTTCCGTTTATTTTGCTCAGATAAAAAGAGAACTATAAAATGTTTAGTACATTTTATTTAGCAACATACAAGAAGGAATATAAACTGCCACGTGTTAAACTTGCCACAAAAGAGCTGGAGAATCACCCCACTCCCTCCCCCTAAAATTATGTATCCAAAGTGGTACTTTTCTGTGGAAAATTTGTAGTACAGAGCTTGTGGCACACCATTTTATACTGCTGCTTCTTGATAATCTGTGTGGTATAAGACAGTCACAAAGTCTTCCAAGCTCTACTTCGTAGTAACTGTACTTCTTAAACAAGTTCTTGTGATTTTCCCAACATCTGTGTTCCACTTATATGAACAGTACCCAAAACAGATGGATATCACAAATCTATATACTCAGGATTCAAGTCTACTGAAGACAACTGCACCAACAGGTCACTAAATTGGTATGTATGATGGACAAGATAAAATACACAGTATAAGCTACACATGCAGAGCACCCTTTTCAATGCTAGGTATTGATTCTGTGGATTTCCCCCCGCCTTAGCCCAATGGAGCTTCATGTTAGCATCACTGACCAAACCCAAATCACAATTTTAATTAAGGAATGCGGATGTAGTTCCCTTCATGCTAGCACTACATCAGCTCTCCTCTCTGTCACTACCAGCTTTGAAGTGTTTTTATAAGCCTTTAAGGCATGTAAAATAATATATGCTTAGAGTAAAAGAAGTGCCATGACTTATTCCCACCAACAGAAGATGTCTTCACCCCCATTTGTTGTTCCCTCTCTCCCCATATCACTCTGTTGTTGGAGTGGACCCTAAATAATCCTCTGTTACCAAATGAATTTTCATCACTTCCAGGCTGTATTCATTTGCAGCCCCTTCTTCATCCTTACACTACAATCTTAAGGGAACAAGTGCAGGAAGATGAAAAACGACAACAGAATTTAGGACTCTAATGAGGAATACAGAGGACCTCATGGCTATTTCAAAGTGGCCATAAATTCACTCATCAAGATCATGTTCAGCTGATAATACTTTCTTTCAGAGACTGCTTAATTTCAGTTCTCTTCAATTATTTTATCCTATGGATCACAAGATTTTTTGCAGTAATCCTTCCCAAAGGATTCCAAAGATAAGGCTAAAGGTGTATTAAAGAAAAAAAATGTTCTAATCAATAACTTTTTACAAAATAATCCTCACAAACCCTCTGTGAGGTAGGCATGTATTAACTCTCATTTTTACATACAGGGAACTGAGGTACAGAGAAGTCACTTCCCCATGGTTAGAGTAAATCAGTGACACAGGAAAAACTGCAGTTAGTTCCTGCCTTTCGACCTTATGATCAATTCACTAGACCAGGCTGCCTCAAATGAAAATGAAAGAAAGTGTGTCGTTTGGTTTTGGTAAAAAAACTGTCACTTAGATGGCAGTAGACTTTTTTTCCCCCCCAAAAACCTCAGGGTCTTCTCTAAGTGAAAACCCTTTCTCAAAAGACCTGGTTAAATACCAGGTTTTGGGGTGGGTTGTTTCTCTTAAGCTACACAGTATAGAATACGAAGATTTTTAAACAAGAAACTCCAAGGCATCAGAATGTGTATACACATTCTTACCTGCCATCACCCTAAACCACAAGGCCTGCCTTCTTCTACAGTCATTTGCTTCTTGCACTTACTTGAGTGTCAGCAGTAAACCTAGACAAGTCTGTTTAGCTCCCCCATTCTTAGGCCAAACGATTAAGGTAATTTAAGATTTCCAAAAGCAATACAAATATTTAATCTACAAGGTGTTAAGTTAAAACCATGACTATACATATGATGACACTTCTATTAACATTACAACTTAAAAAATTTTAAAAATAAACCAAAATGACACATCTGGAATACATGTTAGTATCCTTTTAAGGCTATATAGGATTTTGTTTCTCATAACTGCAAATACCAGGAATTAGGGGATTAGAGACTAAAAACCCCTCTCTTCCCCAGCCATAAGCCACCCTGTAATTTAGTAATTTGACTGTAAAGGCAGTATAACCATCATATGTGGGCACCATCCAATACATGCAACAGAAGGTGAATACAGTACAATGCTTTTCCAATATAGTATATGACTGTAGCAGCATACAGACCCCAAATAATATCCTCCAGAACTGCCTAGAGAAATCTGGCTGAAATCAGATTAAACTAGTCTTTGTGAAGAGACTTAATGTGTGTCTCAACCTCCAGCTTTTCTCCTACTCTGGAGGTAATGCCTCACAAATAAGGTAATTCTACCTTTATATAGTGTCAAACAAATGCAATTTTTTTTTTTTCCCCCTCTCCTTAAACCTATCCTCAGATGAAACAATTATTATGAAGTTAGAGTCTGGATCAGAGACTCCAAAAATTAACTTAGTTGGTTATCAGCTCACAGCAGGGGAAGCCAAGCAAAATGTATAGTTTAGGATGGACAGATCAAAATAAATGCAGAGGAATTTTTTTTTTTTTTTTTTTTTTTTTACTGTGGATGATTTCTCAATTAAATCATGTCAATTTTATTACTCTAGTAGTCTCTTAGGATCTGAGGCAGCAATAACAAAATCTTCATAGAAGTGTTTGTGGTGGAGGGTCCAGACAATACTCCTGCCTAACAAGTGAACCAAACAGAACCCAGACTCCTAATCGTGACAGTATTTCTCCAATGATGTTGAAGATTGTAACTCACCACCAGTCTGTCATTAACTCCAGATGCAAGTTTTTAAAAACAAAACAAAACAAACAAAAAACATCATTAGCAAAACCTGCTTGAAATGTTTTCTCTCAGGGCTACAGAAAAATTAGCCAAAGTCTTTATTCCACTAGTAGTGAAACCGCCTCCCATGGCAATGGTTACATGATGGCATTTTCTCCAGTCTACTTCAAGTCCGTATAACGTCACATTTATTTAGACTTAACACACATGGTTTCCAGTGATGCTTCTGGTTTAGGCTCCAGCTTCTCTGGGAATTCTAGTTTTTCACAGATTGTCTCCTTGATGGGTAGATACTGAGAGATCTCATTAGGTTCCGTGAACAGGGAAGGTGGAACATGCTAAGAAGCAAAAAGTTCACATGAAACAAGTGAACGAAGGTGGGAGGGGGGGGGGCAGGGGAAGGTATTTCAAACCCAAACTTTTAGAGACAATTAATCTATAATTTACCTAACTTTAACGCCTGAAGTCAGGTATGGTTATTAAAATTTACTTTATAATTTCAAATATGCATACAGTCATTTATGCCTTGTGTGAATCAATAGGCTAATAAAAGGTATTTAAAGTTGTTAAGCAGCAGATTATAAGAGCACAAGAAAGTCAGAGATATTCATGAACAACTATAATGTTTAAAAAAATATATTTAACATTTGAATGTAACACACAATCTTCTTGAGGTTTTAGTTTTAGATGAGACTAGTTTGGCCGCAAGGGATCCCATACTTAATGTCTTCTAGCCATTGCAATATATCTGTTGGAGTTGCTCACATTTAGCTGTTGATAATTGATATACCTCAACACGTATCTTAGTTTTATGAAGTTCACCACAGACATTTTACATGAAATACTGAAACTCATTGGATTTTAATTTCATATTTGAAAAAATTGTGTGGTTTCACTAAGTTAATCAATATCTTTCTCTGGAGATTCCTGTAGACGACTTCAACATACACAAGACACTCGATGAAGAAAAAAAAAAATAAAGAAAATAAAAAGAAAAAGAAAGCAACCCTATACTGAGCAAACCAACTTCAAACTTTCTAACACCATTCTTTAAGAAGTATATCCAGAGCTATTCAAATGCAAACTGTATTCTATATTTTGGCTACCCCTAACATGCAAGGAATCATACTGTTGTTTCAACTATTTCAAATCCAACTGAAGCAGGAGTCTTTTGCTTTACCTATGGAAGCTGATCCAGTGAACTGAAAAGGCCATGTGCATTTCCTCTCTATAACAACAAGCAGTAAAACTATTTAACAGCGCAGATGATGATTTTTAAACATGAAGTAAAACCTAGATCACCGATTTATATTTCAAAAACCAGGGAACGATCAAAAAGCTCATGTCTGGATTTAGTCCTGTTTATAAAGATCACATATTGTTAGAAAATGATACAGCTCCTCTTTCCTCAAAAAGAAAAGGATTCTGCAAAAATATTCCCTCAGACTATTAGTACCACACTAGTCACTTTTTACAGGTGAAGGAAAAACAAGGGAGAAGGAAAGTAACAAGAATACCCAAGATCAGGAGTTGGGTCAAGAATAAAAATCAACACCTGCAACTCCAAATGTGCCACAAATAATTATTCTGAGCCATTACTAGAATTTTAAGGTGGGCTATTAAACTTATTTGAGTAAAACTGAATGAGTCTATTAGTCTATTACTAAACAGATCTTAACCCCTAATACTACTTGCAGGCATACAACCAGCCCTGAAATTTAGCATCACAGGATATGGACTACCTGATTTTGTGGCTGAATGGTTCTACGAAAAAATAAAATAATAAAAAAATCTCATTAACTCACAAGTAGAAAAAGTAACCCAATCCCATATCTTGTCACATGATCAATGGATCTGAGCATTTGCAAATGAAAATCTCCCCTGAAATCACCAAAATCAATGTTACACAAACAAAGGTTTTTCCTCTGAATCAATTACAAGCCTAACAAAAAAATGCCTTGCAAACACAGGTTTTTCCATGCTGACCATAAAACTATTTTAAAAAGCAGACAGAAAAAAAAAATTTTAAAAATGCAATACCTTTAAACTTGATATTTTGCTTTCTCTGGACGTATATTCTCTCAACATGTAGGCCTTGTCAGCCTAATGGGAAAAAAATGGCAAAAATTAATTACAAAATTATCATCTCGTATCAGTGCAAAATGAGCATTTTAAATACACTGAATTTAGTAAGCATCTGATTTTGGTTGACCACAGATTTTCACCTGGGAACAGAAAAGTATGTTCAAACTCATGAAGACAGAGAAAGATGTTTAGCAATGTCCTCTTTCCCAAAAGTCACCTTTCTGTGTGCATGCACGAAAAAAAAATTCTATGATTAAATATGCTTGTTGGTCTTTATTGAGCTAGAACTCCTATATCAGTACGAATACAGCTAGACAGAATAAGCAAATCACAACTGTCAAGTTTTGTATTATTTATGAGATTCTAGAACTCAAGTGTAGTACGGACAGTTATTTGCAAGTTAAAACTTGCAGTCATCTATTAGACAAGCCAAAAAACGTTTACTTGGAGACAAGGATAAGAACAATATCACACCATTTACTGTTGCTTATTTTTCCTCTTGTACTTCCCTCTCTAACCTTTGTCTGTCAAATATATTTAAGTGATTACTTCACATGAGGGGTAGCCTCCTCTGCTCATACAATACCTAGCCCCAAGGCATCCAGCACTTGGTTGCTACCTCAGCACCACCAGAATAACAAAATACACTTGAAAGTTCAGTTCAGGTAATCTTTATGCCCCCAAAAATCAGCATTAAATTACAGGAATATCAGCAAGTCTTCTATGAAAGTAACATAGCAAGGGAGCATCTGTAAAATATTCATGATGGCGAATAAGGGTTTACCTCATGATGAAGCCTGGTATCATTCATCCTGATAAGGACCCCATCAACTCGCAAGAAAAACCTCAATAGCACAAAAAAGCTGGAAGGCATGACTCTCTGCAAAAATAAAGAAGTTCCATTCAGCATATTATAAAGTTTTACTTCAAGTATGCACTTATCTACGTCTGATATTCGCAACAAAAGACACAAGCTTTCAGTGGTACACACACAATTTGGGCTGTTGATATGCTGCAGCTATCACTCAACAGCAGGGCAGACAGTGTCTCAAAAGATTCTTATGCAGGATGCAGAAAGAGGGAAAGGATTGTTCCCTGAAGCAACAGACAAAGATTTCAAGACAATATAGTTTTCAGTAAGAATATATTTCCAGGAGCAAGGATAAAGAACATTTTAAATTTTAAATCCCAGAAGAAACAACATCCAAAAAGTAGCTGCATTTTGCATACATTAGCCAACTGAGTCACCAAGCATCCTGTATACACCCCTCAGTACTCACTATTTTTACGCTCAAACTTGATACTCCATGATCATGAAGTTCATCTTCAAACAGAAGTACTTCTTCAAAAAACATAATCTGTTCCCTGGCTTTCAGTTTCTCTGTATTTATGTGTTCTGTTGTAGGAACAACCTGAAGAAAAAGATCATGAAATGGCAGCACATTAATTTGTTGCCAAACTGCATATAGTTTTTCCTAATCTTTTAAGTCCTGCAATTGCTAGGCTCATATATGAAAAAGGTTTTAGGGCACTGAGCTTGAAACATTCCAAAATTATAGGAGGAAAAAATTAAAACCAAAGTTTCCAAGAGGAAACATCAAAGCAAAAACCATGAGTGAAAATTGTGAATAAGTGCGATTTGAGTATAGGCTCAGTAAAGTTTCAGCTGCAAACAATTCTTCTCACTTTCTGCATTTGAAAACATCTGAAGATGCTTCATTTTAACATATAAATTAGAAGTTCTGGGTTATAAGTAGTATTCCATTTACTTAGTATCTCTAGCCCACTACAAACCCTACACAGGATTCTAATAAAGCCTCTCCATGGAAATCAAATACCTGTATGTTTTCCACCTCATGGTCTCCATATGGACTAGTACACTTCTGCAGCCTGAGACTAGGGGCCAACAAAACATAGTTTATTTCTATGCTACACTTTTAATTTCAGAGTAACTCAAGTGATCTATAACTAACACAATCCCAGTGAATTATTATAGATTATCTGCTCAGTAGCAAGCAATTTATATACAGTAAAGAGAAGCTGGGAACTTCAGTCTTGTTTTAAAGTACATAAAGACAAAGGAGGGCTTGTCAGCTTAAATACGAGGAGTTACTGTTGCAGAAAAACATACAGACATTGAAAGCAGCTAGATCTACATCTGCTTAAACAAATAGGCAGGCAACAGAGAGCAAGGGTACTAGAGAATTACACAGCTGGTAGTTCTGCTGTGCGTGAGGAGCCGAGGGCTTCAGAGGGCCATCCAGCAAGTGCTGAAGATTCCCATGTGCTTTAGTCTCTGAGGAAGTCCTCACTAAAGGACATAGTGGCACCCTTATATAATCCTAAAATGCTTTAAAAATATAAATCAAACCAGTTACTAAAATAAGCTATGATCTGATTAGAATAACATTCTGAGAGACACGAAAAGCCCAAACTATAGACTTTGAAGTCAGAAACTGTGAAGCATGAAAGATTTTACAGAAGCCTACTGAAAGGTAAGTGACAGCTTAACAAGAAAAAGCATTTGTGTTTGACTGAAACAATCTGCAATCAGCATTTAATAAGAGAGAACAGTTACCTTTAATGTTGCAGTATCTCCCAGCAATGTTCCTTTGTAGTCTGTTGTGTAAGTCCAATCGTACGGCTTGACAACTTCCTTAGTGTGCTCAGTCTCACTCCTCAAGAAGTGAAAGAGAAAACAGCCTGTTTTGTAGTAATTCTTAAAAAATTACAACCTCACATAAGATTATGTATTACAATTCCCAAGATCTTAAAAAAGAAAAACAGCATCATTGTCTGTGCTGCAATGACAATGTCAAGACTTATACAGCATTGCTTCTTTCACATCTGTTTCCATAATAAATTAGAAAACCATGACCAGAATTTCTGTGCTAACACTATCTCAGTTGTATGAGTCAAAATAAAGTTTTTAGTCTAATGATGTTGAAAATTTGTATTTTAAGATAATTTTTTCTTTAAGTAGGCAGAAAACAATCTGCTGACAATACAAGAGCAATCATTAACACTGCTGTTTCTCTCTGTGCTTTATTTCCAGGTGCTCTGCAACTATATTTGTAAATACTAAGGCCAACTATGTCCTGGGCTGCATTAAAAAAGGGGTGGCCAGCAGGGAGAGGGAGGTGATTCTCCCCCTCTACTCTGCTCTTGTGAGACCCCATCTGGAGCACCGTGCCCAGGCCTGGAGTCCCCAGCACAAAAAAGATGTGGAGCTCTTGGAATGAGTCCTGAGGAGGGCCACAAAGATGATCAGAGGGCTGGAACACCTCTCCTATGAAGAAAGGTTGAGGGAACTGGGCTTGTTTAGCTTGGAGAAGAGAAGGCTCCGGGGAGACCTTATTGCGGCCTTCCAGTACTTGAAGGGAGCCTATAAACAGGAGGGGGAGCGACTGCTTACAGGTGTTGATAGCGACAGGACAAGGGGGAACGGTTTTAAAGTAAGAGAGGGGAGATTTAGGTTGGATATTAGGCGGAAATTTTTCATGCAGAGGGTGGTGGGGCACTGGAACAGGTTGCCCAGAGAAGCTGTGGATGCCCCATCCCTGGAGGTGTTCAAGGCCAGGCTGGATGGGGCCCTGGGCAGGGTGCTCTAGTGGTTGGCAACCCTGCCCACAGCCAGGGGGGTTGAAACTAGATGATCTTTAAGGTCCTTTTCAACCCAGGCCATTCTATGTTTCAATGATTCTAAGCAGTACAATTAGTTCTCATGCATGGTAATTGTTCTGCTGTATTCCTAAGGCTAAGATTTTGAACACGTACAGCATTTTGCACTTGCGACACAATATAATCTTGTCATGCTCGAGGCCCTATGAGTTTGAATAAATAGAAACAGCATTAAGCCATGATAAAACTGTAGTTTATTTTAAGGAAGCCAAGACACAACTGAAAAATATAGTGGACCCAATGTAACAGATAGGATGATCAAGGCAAAGAAAAGCTAAGTGACTTCTGTGATTGCACTGCATCTATGGTAGAACCAAACACAGCATGGTCATCAAGAGCTCAGTCGTTCTTTTAACTACTTCATGACAGTTTCACATACAACACACCAGTACTTGCCCACTGGTGATAAAATACTGTACCTGCTCTCTTGCCACTCCTCTGCACAAGCCACTTTGATCATACCTTGGCAATTATTGACACATTTTAAAGCATCTGTTGCATTGAACTCAATTCCAAAACCATGATTGTGCTGTATTCGTAGGATGTTGTCTCCAAACATCATCTCTGGCAGAGAAGGCATATGTAATTCATCAGCCAATCTGCAAAGAAAAATAAATGTCTCATGAAGAGAGATCGGTCAGCTGTAGTTCAGCAAAAGCAGTCCTTGTTTAGGAATAAGTATTCTTTAGACCACAGTAATTTAGAAGACACATCATCAATATGTTCTGCAAATCTTTATTATTTTTCCAGTCAATCACTTGACATGAACTGCAGAGTCATTGATTCAAAGTGACTTTTCCGCCATAAAAGTATTCCTAAAGCATTCCTTCTCCATCAGGCTTGTACAAAAGTCTCATATGCAAGGAATAAAAAAATATCTGATAAGCATGAAGTAGCATCTTTCAACCTGTTGTAGCAAACCCCTGGATGGTCCACAAACTACATTGGCAGGTGCCAAACAAGAAGTTTTAGGAATGAGCACTCATTGTCAGCAAGTTTAAATTCACGACACAGTTGTCCGTACCTCCAAGTTCAGACACCTTCAAAAAGGTACTTGAAACAACCCTGGCAGAGCATGTGAAAAATAAAGTGCAGAAGACACTACTGCACTCTACTACTTTCCTGAGCTGGTAGAGAATACATACCGGTATTTGTAACGTCTAAGCACGAAAGCCACAGCTATAGCCACAGACCCAACAGAACAAAGTATTGCATCAACCAAATAAGCATCATCCCTGCAGAAAATCTCAAACCACCCTATTTCACATTTTGTTTTACATCAGTCTTTATACTTACACGTGTTATATATACATATGCTATACATAAATACCCACGTACATATAACACCACTCTATATACACATCTTATTTACCAAAAGGCTTCATATACTTCTTTTCTTCCCTACCATTACCTACTTTACTTATCCAGATTAAAAAGAAATACATGACATATGGAGAGAAGAAAACTTTAGGAAATACACTAATATGGAGCAGGGCCAGGGAGGGGGGGAAGTGTCCTAATCGCAACTTTCACATTGATAAGGCATTCCAAAAAAAAGTGGTTATTTATGTAACCCTGCATGCAAAAGAACATTATGCTAACCAAACTGAAACAAAATAGCAAATTCATAGACCTGGAGAATAAGATTCTAGGTCTTTCCCAGAGAAGGTGGAATAAGGTTATGAACTTTTCTGTTTCATCAAGTGCAGACCCCTTGACTTGCAAAGACCAACTCCAGCAGAGAAGGGAGTTCTTGGCTATGGCACATTTAATCATTCTCCCTTCCACGGAGGTTGCCACGGGATTTTTTTGATATATCTTTGCCAGATATAAAACTCCTACAGATAATTATGGTGTTCTCCAAGCAATGAAAAAAGGCAAAATGACAAAAGAAATACATTATAAAAGGAAGCTGTCTAAAAGCACTGCAACTGGATAGTTCTTGACCTTTCAAATTTGAAGTGGAGGAATTGTTTCCGGGATCTCAATCTAAGTACCGAGACCTACATACGGACAGCTAACTCTGGACTTCTCTTCGCTACACTGCAAAATCCTCTGTGTTCTTTCAAGCTTGTGTTGTGGCTCTCGCACCTTTACTTTTCCACCTTTTTCAACACATTCTGAAATACTGTGTATCCCTGAAAAAAATCTGAAAGGATAAATGTAATTACTGAAAATTACAGAGGCAACTGTTTATTTTAAAGTATCTATGGTTAAAGAAACCAAAACAGAAGATGAGTGCAACAGGTAATTTGGCTTTTAGACCAGCAGTTCAACTTTCTCTCTTGCTTACAGATAATGAAAGGAGTTAACATCCTCATGATCTCAAGAATAAGGATCTTCACTTTTAAGAGGAAGCATCTTACAAACTAAGTTTTTGCAAACATGCCAGAAAAATTAGATAGTGTAATAACAGCATCCTTCCCCTGCAGGACACAGGTACGGCTTAGCTAGATGTTGAAACCTCATCAAAGCAAAATTAATAAATTGCAGGATTCAAGTTTTCTTACCTATAACTGCAAAAACTAAAGGACTACTAGTCAGAAGCAGTTTGAGAAGACTATTTTAGGCATTGAACATGGGATGAAGATGGAGGAAGGAACATAGTCTTTAGCTGTCTGAAGGCAGATATGCAGTTTTTTAAAAAAATCAGTGCTAAAAAATGTAACAGTTATTTTACATAGTTTACTGTAAAAAAGAAAAAGCTTAACATTTGATGACATGGGACTTTATCAAACCCTCAAAAAAGTTAAAAGCAATATGAATGATGATACATTTAACAAGAATTCCATGTATGAAACTGAAACCAAGAAGCAGCTATCAGCTTCAACTGTCACTAAGGTTAGCTATAGCACTACATAGCTGAACTGTTCAGTTCCACATTAGCAAATCTGATGTAAGTACTTGATGCTGACACAGGAGCATTTTCTCCAACAGTTTTACAGCAGTAGAAATCACTACTACAAGGAGAGAGCAAATAATAAATTTTTAATGAAATCCACTATCTTAAAGTAGCCATTACCATGAAATAGCTTACGAGAGTCTGTGGACCACATTTAAAAGAACCTTAACCACCATTAAAGAGTAATTTAAAAAACCAGGCTTCTAATTGGCAGGCTTCATAGAGGTCCAGATCTCTCAAACCGTTATCACCATTAAACACAAACTTCTGCACGCCATTTGTAACCCAAATCATCCCCGTTTCTCAAGCCAACCAATCAAGATCACCCTTGCAAAAAGGGAGGGGACAAAAACCCCCGAGGTACCGGCCTAAACAGCGTCTCCCCTTCGCAGGGGACGTTATTTATTTCTTGCGCAAGGCGACCAGGCACCTTAAACCCCTCGCTGTCAGGGAGCGAGGCCCCAGCCCCAGCGCGCCCTGGAGCGGGGGAGCAGCGAGGAGCGGAGGTAGCGCCGTGTGCCCCGCACCCCTGGCCAGCCCCGAGCCCGTCCCACCTCTCGGCCTGCGCCGACTTCATGATGTGAGTGCGGGCGGCGCTCAGCTTCCACGGCCCGAAGGTGAAGTCG
>NW_010124087.1:0-855 GCF_000699245.1 Pterocles gutturalis
TAAAAATAAAATGGTTTTTAAAAGAAAACGTGAATGACTGCTGTTTTCGTGAAGAAGAAATGTGGTCTTAATGCAGGTCCAGCTCTTGAAGTGGCTTTCATGTACCTCTCCTTGATCAGAGAGAGGGTTTTGTGTTTTAGGGGGTTGTTTGTTTCTGAAAGTAGTTTCTGACTGAACACAAAAACATTCTATGTCCATCTTTTCCTTAAGTCACTTAGATCCTTCTTTGGACTGGGGGTTAGTTTGTAAGGAGTACCAATCCTTAAGATTCCTTTTTAACCACACCTTGGCAGCAGAGGAGGCTAGTAAGTGCTGTGCTTGGAAGATGAAGGATGCTGCACTGAGCACGGGGGGGGGGGGAGATAAACCAGGTCATGCCTGTCGCTCTTGGCAGTCTCATCCTCACACACTCTCAGTGACCCTAAAGGGAACATGGTTTGCATACGTAAAGTTTATTATGTAGGGAAGCAGGAATCCCAAATTCTTGTTGGCAGTACTGCAACCTTTTCAGTAAGAAGCTGAGGTACCACAGCCGTGCACGTGGTGAGCCTGAAGCTTGCAGGATCGGCCCATTGCTTCCCACATCCTTTTGCAGTGGCTGTGCATGGCAATAATGTGTCAGAATAGGCAAGCTTCAGAGCAACACCAAAATGGATCCCCTGTTTCACTGCAGCCAGCTGCTGCTGTACGAATTGAATGTATTTTTTAATAAATTACTCCCTAATTTCCGAATGACACAACCAGTCTGAATAGCTGCAGCTTCATTTGCTTGATCTCTCTCCTGCATTAAAAAAAAAATAAGTCACAGTTGCTAGCAGAGATAGTGTTTGCTGGGATGACCAGCCCCATTTCTTG
>NW_010124088.1:0-208 GCF_000699245.1 Pterocles gutturalis
ATCCCTTTCCAGCAATCAGAAAAAATTCATGAGGTCCTTCGCTGTCCCCTAGCACTGCAGGAGTGTCACAAAGAAGGGACACACACCCTCCCTGAGCCATCCAAAGTATCCAGGTCTCCCCTGAGCCCGCGCACCCCAGCCTGGTCCCCTCCAGGCACTCGGGAATGTGAACCCCGCGGGAGAGCGGGGTGGCCATGCCAGCAGCCCA
>NW_010124089.1:0-1496 GCF_000699245.1 Pterocles gutturalis
TTTATATATACACACACAAAGACATTTATTATATGTGTGTATATATATTTTTTTTCCTCACGTCCCCTTTTTATATTTTCATCTTTTGCAATTACAAAAGCCAGGGACAGAAATACCTCCTGGGTTCTGCCAGTGCAGAAACACTCCCACCAAACAGATTTTTTCTCTAACACGCTGGTCGAATGATTCCTCCTGAATTATATTCATTAGGAATTTGAATGTTTCTTTCCTCCATCCCCCATCAAATCATTACTCCGGAATAAATGCATTCATCAACCACCTTGCTCAGTTCCCTCCCGCTTTGTTCAGTCTAGTTTTAAAGCATCTCCACTGAAACCGTTTGCACCTGACTCGATGCTAGCGTACGGAAAGGGAAAAAAAAAAAAAAAAAAAAAGGATGGAGAAGAATTGAGTGCCACTCACAATATTGTGGAAATAATTGGAAAATTATTTCTTAAAAATAACCAACATAATAAAGGAGGGAAAAGACTACATTCCCTCCTCCCCACCTCCAATCTCTTCCACAATTTCTGGGATTGCATCAAGCATATATATTCCAGATGGGTTGGAGAGAAGGAGGTTGGATCTTAATGACACGTCTTTCGCTGCCTTTGGAATGAATGATTCATTTGGATCTCGCTGAGACTCGGTGCCACAGTTGAGTTACATTTCTAGAAAATCCGTATCTTTAATTCTGGCGCTGCGTGTGGGACCCAGCAAATCATGGAATTACTGCTGTAACTTCGGATTAGTAACGCTTTCTAAATGATAGTCTAATTCCAGGCCTTCATGCTTTTCAGCGTTCACACTCACACAGCCTTTTCCCTGGGAGGCTTCCTGCGGAATTAGTGCTGGCATCTTCGTCTTTCTCTGCCCTTTTTAATTTCTCCAATGACTTCTCATTAGAATATATAATAACAACAGCTCCTCAGAAC
This sequence comes from Pterocles gutturalis, assembly GCF_000699245.1. Lineage (NCBI taxonomy): Eukaryota > Metazoa > Chordata > Aves > Pterocliformes > Pteroclidae > Pterocles > Pterocles gutturalis. The sequence goes on from NW_010124089.1 coordinate 936, forward strand.
TTTTCATTTCTCCCAGTATAGCCAAATTCAGGCTGAGATCCTTTTTTCCTTACTGGGGTTATGGCGATGCTTTGCTGGCCCTGGAAGGGTGCACAGGCATATTGAGCTTTGTGGGCCTACGTGGCGTCTGACGCCATTACCTCGTGCAAAGGGAAGGTGGAAAACCTGCCTCCGAGGTGTGCGGCGCTGGGCTCCCACCTCTCGCTGTCCCTCCACACAGATGGGCGCGGGAGGCTCAGCTCTGTGGTGCTACCCTCTCCTCTCGGCAAGGGATGCCCAGCCGCTAAGGATGGAGCAGGGTACCTGCACCCCATGTCTCCGAGCTGTGGGCGAGTGGCAGCATCTTTCCCACCCCCTCCCCATCTCCTGCAACATCTCCCGGGGGGCACAGAGCCAGCAAACAGCACACTCGCAGCCCCAGCCACGGGAAGCTTTTTCTCTGCAGCTTCCCCAGAGCTGTCACAGCCCGCGTGGGTTGGCAGCAGCACGGGGATCATCCCTGCGGGATGTGACTGGCCGGCACCGGGCGAAGGGCTGGTGGTGATGCCCCACGCCCTGCCC
>NW_010124089.1:1538-1807 GCF_000699245.1 Pterocles gutturalis
CCACGCCAGCTGGGAAAACGTGCTGGGGAGGCTCGGAGGAGAGTGCCGTGCTTTGTGTCGCCATGGGAACGGAATGCAGATTTGCCAATTGCTTTTTTTTTTCTTTCTTTCTTTCCTTTTTTTTTTTTAATTATTTGCTAGACATTGTAATACATATTATATATCAACTTCTCAGGCTTGCAGCGAAGGTGAGGGAGGCTTTGTGCTTGCCAACCGCTCAGTTCCCAAAGAAGCCCCAGGGCTGGTGGTTGCAAGCTGGAGGGGTGCAC
>NW_010124090.1:0-759 GCF_000699245.1 Pterocles gutturalis
GGCTGCCAGGGCTGGGGGAGATGTGTCGGTGCGGTGCGTTTGCATGAATCCAGCACCCCCACAGCTGTCCAGCCCCCAGGGTCCCTGTGTCACCCTCTGATGGGACATGGGGACATGTGCTGGGGCTGCGGGGATGTGGGTGCACCAGGGACCAGTGGCGAGGACATCCCACCAGGACCCAGAGCGATGCCCAAGGGATGGGGGGGTTTGTCCAGCAGTGGGTGGGGAGGACAGATGGACCCCAGGGGGCAGCAGGGACACAGGGACACCCCAGGGGCTCATCCCTGCGGTCCCCAGGGCCACCGTGCTCCCAAGTGATGTAGATGTGCCGGCAAGAGGTGGTAGTGTGGAGATGTCCTCAGCATCCAAATATTCCCACTGGTGGAAGCCGGTACCTGGGCAGGGACAGTGGCACTCGGTGTGGCATCGTGGCCCCGCTCTGAGGGATGGGCACAGCACTGGCAGGGCCACTGCCACCGGCTGGGGAAAAAAATTGTTGGACACACCACGCAGCCACGGAAGAAAAATGAGGCCAAAGTGGGGCCGGGCTTGCTCTCTCCCTCCGAGTGATCATCGCCCTCGTTAAAAGACAACTAATTATTATTCTGGCTCATTAGCAATTATAAATCTCCAGCTCTGGTACTTCATTAAAAAAAATGACAAGTTAGCACTTAATTATGTTCCCCAGCAGCCCGACGGGTAGAAGCGTTAACTCTCCCCACCCTGACGCCCACCAGTGCCCGCACCAGTACCAGCACC
>NW_010124090.1:856-1131 GCF_000699245.1 Pterocles gutturalis
AAGGCCGGGCCACGATACAGACACCCAGCCACTAAATCCCTCCAGTGCAGAAACAGTGGGGAAAAAATTACAACTGCGGCACCTGCTCTCCAAAATTATATCAGCTCCTCCGACAGGATAATTGCTCCTTTTCCCCGAGATTTAGCACGGATCACACGTCCTCAAGCACTTGGGTGTTATTTTAAGGGTTTTTCCCTCCTCTCTCGGGTAGCGCAGGATCTGTCGGCAGAGGTGGTGCCGCCCGAGGAGGATGGTGATGGAGGCACCGGGGGTGA
>NW_010124091.1:0-215 GCF_000699245.1 Pterocles gutturalis
GGCCCCTTATCTCCCCGGCTCTGCGCAGGGCCCAGGCTGGGGAAGCAGGAAGAGCCCATGACTAATTGGTGGCAAAGAGCCCACGAGCTCTCAGTGCACAAAACTGGCCCCCCCATACCCCCCCTCCGCTGCACCAGTCACCACGGCACGGCCTTACCAGTGCAGCCTGGTGGGGAGCCATGGGGTGGGCCTCCTGGTTGGCGCAGGAGACCCGG
>NW_010124092.1:0-774 GCF_000699245.1 Pterocles gutturalis
ACCAGCCCTGCCCTGCAAGACCCAGGGGGTCTCAGCCCTCTCTGAGACCAGGGATGGACCCCGGGGTCCCAGTGATGATGTCTTGAAGGTCCCCATGGGACAGGGAGCTGCCCACCTGGCCCAGTCACGGGTGCAATCTGGGGCCACATGTCAACCCTGGCTGGACCAGGCACTCACCAGGGGTGGACGGAGAGGACCTTGCGGATGAAGAGGGCAGCGCTCTGTGAGACGTTGGGGTACAGCTTGAAGGCATCAAAGCGACCTGCCAGGATGCGGTTCTCCGTCTCGATGGGGTCCAGTTCGAAGAATGGCGACCGCCCACTGAGCCTGTGAGGGTGGAGGGGGTGGCACAGGCTGGGGGACACTGTTGGCAAAAAAAAAACTACCCACCCATCCCTGATTTGGAACAGCCACAGCTGCCCAGGGTCTTGATCCCCATGTCCAGCTGGGAAGGGTCTGCAGGGCTATGGCATCCCCCAGCCCACCACCAGCCTGGTGTCCCCCGTGGCACCGAAGCCTGGGTGGGGCTGACCACACCTCAGGGTGCTCATCCCTGCAGCCCCTTCTCTTACATGATGTAGGTGAGAACGCCAACGCCCCAGACATCTGCTGCAGAGCCCACCGGGTCGCCCTTCACCACCTCCGGTGCTGTGGGCAGAGAACAGGGGTGTCGTATGGACTGGGGGGCCCACCCCAGCACCCACAGCACCTCCAGTGCACACAGTACCCAGAGCATCCCCAGCAGCCACAGCACCCCACCACTACACCCTCGTG
>NW_010124092.1:928-1688 GCF_000699245.1 Pterocles gutturalis
TACCCCAATACCCTGACAGAGCCCAGCACCTCCAGGGATACCCCAACTGCCCCACAGCACCCAAACTCTTCCATTGAGCCCAGCAACCCTACAGAAACCCTCAGCAGACACCCCCATCACCACAAAGACCTCCCAGCTTCCCCAAGGACACCCCAGCTCCTCCCCAGCCCCCAGCCCCTCAGGGCACGCATGCACACCCCATGGCACACATACCCCAGCCCCATCCCTATCCCCATCCCCATGCCACCACACCCCCAGTGCCCCACTCACACATATACTCCAGGGTGCCGACACGCCGCCCCAGCTGCCGCAACACGAGAGGGTTGTAGGTCTGGGCGCTGCCAAAATCGATGATCTTGAGGGCATTCATGCCTGAGACGACGATGTTGTCTGGCTTGATGTCAAGGTGCACAATGCGGCGGCCGTGCAGGTACTCGAGGCCCTGCAGAAGCTGCAGCACGTAGCTCACCACATCATCCTCCGAGTAGCGAAACCTGGGGGCAGGTGGCATCAGTGGGCAGACCCATGCCGGTGGCCATTACCGGTGGCCCCGTGCCTGCCCCATGCCCACCCGTACCTGTCCACGATGCTGTAGAGGATCTCCTTGCCAGTGCAGTTCTCGCAGATGAGCACCAGGTAGCGAGGAGTGATGTATGCCTCATGCAGGGCCATGATACGCTCATGGTGCAGCGCCTTGAGGATCTCGTACTCCTGCAGCACACTCTGCTTCCTCTCCGCCTCGTAGGGCACAATCTTGGCC
>NW_010124092.1:1747-1973 GCF_000699245.1 Pterocles gutturalis
GCACTCAACATCCCTGGCATGTGGTGCTGAGGGGGTACACTTCCAGCAGAGCACCCCATCCCACTGCTGCTCACCTTGCCTTCTCATCCAGGAAGGTATATGGCTTCTGAGGGACGCCCTGCCGTAGTGCCGAGCTGTCTTTTGCCCCTCGGACCCCGCTCTCGGCTGGGGGCTCCTTGGAGGATGGGGCGGTGGGGGGGGGCTCCTGCACAGGGGGTGATGCGGG
>NW_010124093.1:0-829 GCF_000699245.1 Pterocles gutturalis
CTATGTCTTGGGCGAGCCTCAAGTCCCCTGGGGCATGGCCCCTTTCACCCCTTTTACCCCCAGGAGGGCTTCCTTCTCCCCCACTGCCCTCCTGGAGGGTCCCAGGATCCCCCAAACCCTCCTCTCTTTGCAGCCTCAGACAGGGCGCTGGCTCAGGATAGCAGCACCATCCCCATCCCCTTGGGATTTATGTCCTAATCTTGACTGTTTCCTAGCAGAGACACAGCCCTGAAGTCTTGGCCCACATCCTACCACCCCTCCCAGCCGTGATAATTCCCTCCAACATGATCACCTCCCAAATCTTCAAAATACACCTCCATAAATTCATGTTATGTGCTTTTACAACCCTCCATCCAGGTCCCCATGGCTCCTACCCCATGATGTTCTGAGCCCATCCAGCCCCTGCATTATGTCCCTCACCACCATCCCCTGGTGCTTCTCCTACCCCCCAGCCTCCCCCACCTTTAATTCCCATGGCCTGGCAGGTGACCCTCGTTCAGGAAGCCAAGCAGCAGTGCCTGGCTCCTTAATCTTTATGATGATGAGTGAGCATCGTTTGCCACTACCTCCATTTCATGCATGGAGTAGCTGAGACACAAAATGTGAAGTGATGTCTTCAGGTTCACCCAGTAATTAACTGACCGACAGAAGAAGAAGCCTCATTCCCAGGTCAGTACCCTGTAAACACGGCCACCTCTCTTCTTCCTCCTAAAGCAGGCTTGTCCTTTCAAAAGTTTTTTCTTTTCCTTTTCCTTTTCCTTTTCCTTTCTCTTTTTATCCACTTTTCTGCCTCGCCTTTGCCTTCCTCTCCTCTCCTCTCCTCTCCTCT
>NW_010124093.1:844-18582 GCF_000699245.1 Pterocles gutturalis
TCCTCTCCTCTCCTCTCCTCCCTCGCTTTTCTTTTCCCTTTCTATCCCTTCTCCTCTCCTCCCTTCCTTTTCTTTCTTTTCCCTTTCTATCCCTTCTCTTCTCTCCTCCCTGCTTCCCCCTCTCTCTCCTCCTAACACCGAGGCTCCTCTGATGATTGAGAGAAGCACTGGGGCACTTTTTCCACGCTGAAAGCTCAGGCAATGCTTTTGAACATTTGCAGCCAGAGCCTTTCTCGACTGCTGGGTCAGGTATTTTAGCTAAACAGGTATTTAAAGGCTCTGTGAAGGTTGTTTTTCGCTGGAGCTGTTCAGGGTTCTTAACTTGCGTTTCCTCGTGGCATCATCTCATTAATCCTCCAGCAAGTTCTCCTAGAAAACCAGAGCAATTGCACATTTTTATTTTTCACGAGCAAAACAGAGAAGGGAAATAATTCATACAGCCATTTGTAGGTGTTATAACAAAGTCAAGAAAATACTTTTTTTTCTTTTCCTATTTTTTTTTTCGTCTTGGCAAATCAAAAGGAAAGTGTGATCCCTGGCCTTTCTCTCCTGTTTAAGTTTTCATTTTTCCTGGAGCTGTTCATTTAGCCAGTTTTTAAGACCTCTGTCAAAATTGGAAAGTTGTAAATAAATGAATGTCTTTAATAACTCTATTTCACATACGAAATGAGCATTTCCTGACCTACTCAGTGGGGAAAAAGAAAGTGTTAATAAATCCTAATTTGGAGAAAAAAGAAAAAAAAAAGCATTTCTCTTGTGGTTTTATTTTTTTTTTAATTCTTAAAGAAGAGTATGATTATGTTTAAGAAAATTTCAAAAATGAAATTGCAGTGAGATGCCATTGAAACATCTAGCTGGGCAACTGGGGAAATGATTGGATTTTTCTGCTTATTATTATTTTTAATTATTTTGCAGATTATTTTTCAGCGTTCTATTTTTGAAGTAGCTATTTGCCCTGGAAATATAATATCACTGGAACATATGTGAGTTTTTGTGTTTGTTTTTTTTTAACAAATTTAAAAAAAATATTTTCCTTGGAAAGCATCTGAGATAATCTACGTCCTTGGATGCAGGAGGTGACCTGAGCTCCGTTGACCCATACGTCCCACCTTACACAAGGATGCTGAAAGCAGGGACGTGGGGACTTCCTTTCCCTGACACTTTGTCTTGTCCCCTCGTTGAGGTTGGAGGTGCAAGAAAATCTTCCTTTTGGTCAAATCAGTGAAACTGCGTCAACCTCCTCCATCTGCACAGCTGGAGCTGGAAGAGGCAACGCACAGGCAGCCTTGCTGTCGCCTCTTGGGCTACGGATGGGCTCCAACATCCTCCTGAAGACAAGGGGAAGCTGTTGAGGAATCAGTGCTATGAAAGCAACACTTCTGAAGTTTGAAAAAAAAAAAAAAAGATAGAAAGGGGTTTCGGGGACGGGGAAAGTCCAGGCATAGACAAGCCCCAGCGTTTGTCCCAACAGGGAGGCATTTCCTGCCTTTTCTGTAATTACTGGAGCGGGGAGACCCCATGCACTGGGAAAAGGCACTCTGAAGAGACATGCTGCAAATGCTGTGAAGAGAGAGGGATCATTGTTCCTTGTTGCCATATTTATCAGATCTGAGCTTTCTCCTAATCGCTGGGTGGATGCTGAGATGAAAAGAGTCGAGTAAAACCACTCCTTCCACACACAGACACACACCCTCCTAAAATTACTTGCTACCTTGCCTTCCAAAAGAATTAGTCAGGTGTAAAAGAAATCCCATTGTTGCTCATGTTAGACCTTATCCTGAAAAGCTGCTCCCCAGCGCTCCAGACAACAGATTTAGCAAAGGAAATGAAAGAAAGAATTGTCTGGGGTAGGTCCATGGGAAATCACCGGGCAGGGAAGGCACATAAAATATGCTGATTAAAAGAAATGCACTTGCGAGGGTGAAACTGGTTACAATGGAAACGGGAACAGGACTTTTGTCTGTCTTCCACAAGTGAAACTGATCTGGAGGACTCTACCATGCATGCTCCCATGACAATAGATGGTCCCTAATCAAAAAAAAAGCTGTAGAAACAAGGCAAGAAAATTGTAGTCATCTCTTTTTATGAACGGTGAAGTGATGAATGAGAGATTAAGGGATGCATACAAGTCAGGAAAGTTGGAAAACAGCTGGGAACATTCCAGAACATCCATCCATCCATCCAGCCACAGCTGACATGGGTTTAATTTTGGATTTAGGATGAGAATAATGTTGATAACACACTGATGTTTTAGTTGGTGCTGAGTAGTACTTATACAACTCAAGGACTTTTCTGGTCCTCACCCCACCAGCGAGCAGGCTGGGGGTGCACAAGGAATTGGGACGGGACACAGCTGGGACAGCTGACCCCAACTGACCACAGGGATGTTCCACACCATATGACATCATGCTGAACAATAAAACTGGGGAGATGTTCGGAGTGATGGTGTTTGTCTTCCCAAGTAACCACTACACGTCGTGGAGCCCTGCTCTCCTGGAGATGGCTGAACACCTGCCTGCCCAGGGAAAGTGATGAATGAATTCCTTGTTTTGCTTTGCTTGTGTGCGTGGCTTTTTCTTTACCTATTAAACTGTCTCTATCTCAACCTACAAGTTTTCTCACTTCTACTCTTCCAATTCTCTCCCCCATCCCACCAGGGTAGAGTGAGCGAGCGGCTGTGTGGTGCTTCTTGCTGGCTGGGGTTGAACCAGGACAGGTACTGTTTTGGAAAACCTCAAAATTTGAGCTAAGATAGGACCCCACAAAAAAGCAGTGTACTTTTAGGTCAGGTCCACAAACATCCTTAATGTGGCTTCAAAAAAAAACAAACTGCTGATGAGCTGACCTTGTTGCTATGATTGATAGGCTTGTGTTCTAATGGCTCAAAGTTTCTTGAAACCCATCCAGCCTCACATCAGCTGAGTATAAACACAATGACTGCAGAGACCCATAAACCCAGTTCTTCTTTATTTTAGCAATAAGCTGACTTTCCAAACTGGATTCTAGTTTGCCTCTTAGGGTCAAAACATACAGACCCTAAGCAAAAGTTTGTGTGCAAAGAGAAATATTTACCAAAGCAACCTGCAGAGCAAAGCACAACACTACCTGCTGTGCCAAGAATGTTCAGAAACAGGAGAAAAAAGGATGAACTATATCTCCTTCACCAAAAATATTTAGCAGTCTAGCCCAGGAAGAAAATCCAGTGGAGGTTAATCCAGTTGGACAGCCCTAGGGAGGGCAGAAGTTGGGGGCATCAAAGAGAGATGAAGGCAGCTCAGACCTCCTTCTATATAAGCAAAAATGAGGTCACCCAAAGGAGGTAGATGAGGGACAGGTGGGTTTTTCTGGAGGTTTTAAAGCTCATAGAGGGAAGAGGATTATCTCGGAGCCTGAGGAATGGCTGGTACCTTGTCTGCAGGCACAGGAGGATGTTTCTGGGGCAGATGACATGGGATGCTCTGCAGGGGGATAGTTACTGGACAGGCTCTCAGGTGACACCCCTCCCTATGCACATACACTGACAGGACCCTTATTTGATGTCATTCATTGGGACAACAAGAGGAAACATTCAGACTCATAGAGCACGAGCAGCAGTTCTCAATGAAAGTCAATGACTTGCCACTAGGATTTTGATGCTGCTAGAACTTTTCCAACCAACTTCCTTCAAAATCTATTTCTACCTGTACAATCAGGTGGTGTTGTCTTGACATGGGATTTTATGACTGTTAAAAGCTAACAAAGTTGAAAAAAAAATTAAACTGGACAATTTCACAGAAGAGTGTTCCAGTAAAGGTAAGTTAAGTACAGAGCCCTCACCTGTGGCTCAGGAACTCCCAGAAATGCAAGTTTGGAGGTGAGGGGAGTATTCTGAAATGGTTTTGCTCTGCGGTCTCCTAGTTCTTATCCTCTTCCTTAGATATCCACTACTGGCCACTGTCAGAAAGGGATTAACCTTTTCCTGATCTGGCAGAGCTGCTGTGAGGTTCATCCTTGGCTGCTGTGCTTGGGCACCAGCTTGAGTTATCTGCATCACCTCTCCCACCAGCTGCTGCCTCTGCTGGTTTTAAGAAGGAGAGGGCAGGAGGAGGGTCTTGGCTCTGTCTTATCAGCTGTTTGTGAGAGTATAAGAGCTGTGAGTTGGAAATTTGGCTGGGTTTTTCCAGTTTAGGAAGTGTTCTCCTTGCTTTTCTCTATTGCTTGCAGATGATATGGGACTTTATGGTTGTTGAATTTCTGGAATAATGTCACACAAACCTGTTAAATTGGGCTGTCAGGAGAGAGGAGAGTTCCTCGCTACCATTTAAGAGCAAATAAAAAAACCAAACCAAAAAACCAATAACTGTGGCTGTTGTCAGACCTTTTTAGGAAGATTCTCATTCTTCTGAGGACTCCAGAGTGTCTCAGAAGCTGTAGAGTGTTTAAACTCATTGCTAAGCAGGTTTCACTTTCCAGGAAAATGCCAGGACCTCGGGAACCCTTGTGTGTTTTGCAAACTCTGCTCCTTTGGTGAGAGAAGCCTGAGCACCCGTCCAGGTCAGTTGGGGAACCACACCACCTTGCAGGGTTACACCATCAATAAACACAGCAAATCGCAGTCTTCGCCTTGCTGGAGTGCAGCCAAAATAAATATTTCACCTTTGCTTTCAGTTAAGATGAACCATTGAAGAGGGTGGGAATCAAAGTGGGTCATGGAAATGCACTGAGAAATGAGAACTACAGGGAAGCTCTATCCCAAAAAAACATCATATCGGAAGGATGGACTACTCTCCATCACCAGATCTCCAGGGACCAGCCTGCACAGGATCTGGAGGCAAGGATGCAAAAGAAAAATGTCAAGTCAAGGTGCAGCCTCTGGACTGGGGACCAGCAAAACCAGGGCTTACATCTGAAAGAGAGAGGTGATAGGAGAGACATCAGACATGCTTGTTGCTGCTCAAAACTCTGCTGGGCTTTATAACAGGGAGGGAAGGGGCACTAAAGATGTGGAGAATGGCTAAGAGATCGTAGCACGCAAACCTGGTATTTTCTTGGGTAAAATCACCTTTTTAGGAAAAAAATGAGCATGCGAAAAATCTCCTTTTTTTGGGTTTTAAATAAAAAAATTGATGCAGTGCCATGGAGTAACCTTGTTACTCCAGTGGGACAAGATGGATTTTGAAGAGGGAACCACGTCAAAAGTAAGGAAGTGGCTAACGAGGAAATTATACTGAAGAGGGCTGGACTGGGGAGCCCACCTATGAGTGGAGTTTCTCCTGGGTCTGTCCTGCAACTGATTTATTTCAGGTTTGCAATAACAGTTTTGGCCCCCAAGGTGGAAATGAAGTGCTACTGAAGTCTGTTGATGGAACAAAGCTGAGAACCCCCCGTGAAATGGAGGAGGAGCACAGGAGTATGCCAAATAATCAAACATCCTGGTGCTGGGGGCTTCATACTCATCATCCCATCACCTCCCTTGCAACGCGTGGGAGAGAAAGGGCTATTTTGGGAAAAATCCCTGGGATAGACAGAGCTGACCAAGTGCTGTCCCTGCCAGGATGTGACAAAGTGTCTGGTCCAGCTTCCGAGTCCTGAGATGGAGCCACTTCTCCTAAATCCACTTAAGATGTGCAAACAGCCCCGTCAATAGCAGCTCACCAAGCTGTGTGCTGAACTGTGGCTTTCTCTGGGCTGCAGTAGCCTTGGTAACTCTCAGGGAAAAAAATAACCTAATTTTCTCTTTCATCCATAAGCCGAACCCTTTAATTTGCTTTCAAGTGAATTAAACATAAGCCTCCATTTTTCTAATTCCTTTGTCCTAATTTAAAAGTACTGACATTTATCAAAGGAGTTTTCTAGATTTCCCATTTTCAGCTCTTTGTTTTAGTATTTTTTTAAAATAAGCCAGAGATTGACATTTTTATTGCTGAAATGCTTTCCTTCCCTCCTCCTTTTCTTAATAACACAGTGATATTGTGTTCATTTCAAAACTTTTTCTAATAACAAGGAGAGCAGCCTGTGTCCTGCTGCATCATCAAGGTGACCAGGTTTTATAACAGCTATCCTGTCATTGACTTGTGTAATGAAAGAGGATTTTCAAAGGCAGACAACCTAATTCAGAGGTCCTGAATGCCACCTCAGTCCCTTTAATGTTCCACATCCTGAACGACCCATGGTTCATCCCATGAAGTCATTAGAGGTAGCAGATGCCAAGGAACAACCACAATTCTATGAAAACAGCTATATACCAGTGTAATATTTTATTTTTTGCATTTCCACAAACAGCAGATGCCTGAATAACTTCCATCCTGCAAAGTGGGTTTGATGCCCTTGATCCTGCAGCCCACATTTTTCTGAGAAAGGAATTTCTCTTGTTCAGTGTTTGCACAATGTCACGCACATTGAGGCTGTCCTCTCAGAGCTGGCATGAGCACAAATGTAGGATAAAATACATCCTGGGGCAAAAACCCTTCTTCCCTGTGGTTGAGGACCCTCTTGGAAAGTCTGTGCATTTGCTTTCCAAACTTGTTTTTCTTTCAGTCAATCATAGGGCTGGTGGAATGGTCCCAAAGCTGATGGACAGCCCTTGGGGATCAAAGTCCTCTGTTTATCCACTGGCATGGAGGGTTGACACTGGAAATATTTCCCACACGGCTTTGCCAGTCTGTCTCCGAGCTTTCTCAAGAAGGACAAGGGGACGGAGTTCACCCATCTCTAGATGACAGCTCTCCTCCAGACAGTGTTATTCTTCATTCCAGCACCAGGCTGTTTTTCAGTGGTTCATGACAAATCTCCATTTTCCCTCTGAATTTTGGGTTGTATTTTCTTTTGCTTTCTGACACCGATAGCCATTCCACCATGCATTAAGTTATCTAAGAGCATCTGATCTTCCATCAGTGTCAATCTTGAGTCTTGGCATTTGGAGGGAAACGATGGGAAGTTCTTAGCACTAGACTTAATTCAACATCTCTCACGACTGGGTCCAGCCAAGGTCAAATTCTGAAGCTCATGCTCCGGTGACAGTCCCATCTGCTTAGAGAGCAACCTGTCTGCACTGAGGAATAAAACCATCACTGTTATAACAAGGGTCATATAATAATGGATTTATACTTCCAACACATGTGGCAGTAGGAATGTACTAAGCTCTGGAAGAGGACTAGATACCAGCAGAAATTGTGTTGCATGCAGGGAAGAACAAATACGAAAGCAAGTTTAAGATAAGATTTTCTCATCCTTTGTGCTGAGATTTGGGAGCAGCTGCCATGAAAGCTTCTCCTTGGGACACGATATTCTGGCTGTCCCAGGACAAGGCATAACCTTATCCCATCGCAGACACAGTGGTTTCCCCATGGTGTCCAAGTGCCTCCTGGTTTGGCTGGAATGATAAATGGAGTTGGACCAGTTGGATTACTGGGTTAAGACTGGGAGTAAAGACAGTTGCCTTGAGCCAGGATCTCATACCATAAAGTGGAGAAATAGGCGTGAGAGCAAACAAAAGGATTAAGAATCCCATAATTTCCTAGTTTTCATTGGCAGTAGGTTGGGTTCAACCCTTCAGTGCAGAGAAATGTAAGAACAGCTGAGCGTGGGACCTTTGATCCCTGTAACTCCATTGCTACTGAATTCATCTAAGCTGCCTGTTGCTAGGAATTGAGCTCTAAAAGGAAAAAACATGTATGTTGTTTCTCAGTGGAGTTCTGTTCCTCATTCCCTGATGGACTTTTTCTGTGGAAATGCTTCGTAAATAAAAAAAAAGTTTGCTTTATGGAGCTGGAAAATACCCTTTTAAAAATAAAGTAGGATTTCAGTCTCTTCTGGTAGCAATTAGGAATACAGGGTATTGCTGCCTTTGAAAATTGAGCTTCTTATTTAACTGTCTAAATACAGATTTAATTTTCCTGCTTTTGGCACCTAAGCTTGAAAATTTTCTTCTTACAGATGAAAACAGAACATTATAGAAATTGAGTCTATGCCATTTTTTTTTTTTTGTGCTTTGGGAGGCATAAAAAAAAAAAAATGAAGAGGATCATTCATCAGTATTTGCACCTCTTTTATTCTAACTACTTGAACCAAAAACCCTCATGGATATCAGCCATTCTGGATATACCAAACAGACTTTTTTTTTCCTCAGTGCCAGAGTTAGACAACCCAAGGCAAGTGGGCAAGTGTTAGTCGAGCTGTTTCCCTCTGCGATCTCAGTTGGGTTGTGCTGAGAAGGTAGCTTCCAGGTGGGAGAGAGAGGAGCAGAAAAAGGATTCTGTAGATTTATGGAGAAGATATGAAATTTCAGCAGAATCCTGGTAGAACATCAGCCAGCACGATGTTGTACAAAATAGTCTTTGGGAGGTCTGTACTTCCCTAAGCCCTGCTTTCCAGCCCACTCCAGGTCTGGGGATGTCACCTACTCATCACAGCTCCATCACCCTTCACGGTGACGTCGCTAGCAGCTGATGCACTCGTTATAGCACCAACACATCAGCTCCCACAGCTCCAGCCGCAGCAGCCCACACATCACAATTCCAGGCCAAGTCCTGCAAGCCATCCAGCAACATTTCATCAGATACAGACATGGTGCAATAGGTACGGTTTCTCTGTACCATACCTTGTAAAAGTCTTTGTGGCATCTCCTGTGTCTGTCAGTAAAATTCACTCATGCCTCAGAAGAACTCATGGGAGACCATTCAGAAGGGATGGGAGATGTACTCCTGGCTGTACCCCAGCTTTTGGACCCAGGGCAAGACAATTTGTCTCTGCAGACCACCATCCCCTACCCTTTTCCCAGCTCAGATCAGCTTTGGGGTCAATTGTACCCATTTTTCAATATTTTTTCAATGATGGTCCTAACAAGGCTTTGATCACGGTGGTGGTCCTTACACACTCCTGGAATTTCATTAAGAAAGCAAATGAAAAGTGGAAGCATGGGGTGATCCACATCTGCACCCCCTCAGCCTCTTGTCTTTCCTCCATCTCTTGTGTGGGGTGTTTTCCCCGGGATGCTGCACAGGGCATGGGGGGTCCAGCTTTGGGAAGCAGAGGAGAGGTCCCTGGGGGTTATCACTGCAACCACAGCTCCAAGGTTTCCCCATGGTGGATCGTCTTTCCAGCCAAGCTGTTTGCTCGAGGGGTGAGTGAAGCAGAGGGGGTGGTGGGGGATGGAGATCTGCGTGTTACAGAAATCGTCAGAAAATATCTTCGTCAGCTTCAACAATAATGGGGAAAACAGAGCGGCCGGGGGCTGCCTCTGGTAAATGTGTTTTTGAGGAGTGATGGGCTGCTGTGTCAGTATGTTGGATTCGGTTTTGCTCCCAAAGGCTGATTTAATGAAGAAAAATTCAGCAGGGAAAAAAAAAATGTGCACTCAGAGGGAAACATCTCTGCTGCTGGAGGGAGGGGAGGATGGGGTGGTCCTCTGAAGTGTTTCCATATTTCTGCTTAATTGGACAGGTCCAGGCAGGTGGACTTGCCAAAATCGTTGATGAGCTGAGTGGTGGGGACCTCTGAGGTTCCTCCCACACCATCACCCCTCCAGCCAGGTGGCCCTGGGATCTCAGACGCCTTTTCACTACTTTTTATGGAAAGATTCAGCCTCAGGTTGGCCCTCGGCACCCTAGAAAAATGCTTTCTGTGACCACCCAGGGGAGTGAGCAAAACCAGCTCACACTCATCAGAGGCACTCGTCCAGGGACAGTGAGAAGAAATAACGTGTTGGTGTTTTCTGTCATTTTCTCATCTTTCTTTTTGCCATTTTTTTCTCTTGGAGGAGGGGAGCAGAGAGAGGAGCAAAGGCAAAGTGAGAGATGGAGCAAAAGTGCAAGAGAAAAAGAAGAAAAAAAAGAAAAGAAAAAGAAAAAGAAAAAGAAAAAAGAGAAGAGAAGAGAAGAGAAGAGAAGAGAAGAGAAGAGAAGAGAAGAGAAGAGAAGAAGAAAATAAAAGGCATTTCCAAATCTGCCCTTTGCAATTTTTCCATACATTTATGATAACCTACCCTCCCTCACCCACAAGTCCCACTGACTGGTACATCCTCACAGTTGGGATTTTATGCCTTGAGGAGCTCTCAGACCATCTCTGCCTAAAAAAATCTGCCCATTTGTCCCCGGAGCCAAACCTCTGGCTTCCCATAGCCAGTGAATTCACTGTAATTGCCGTAATCTGCTGCCTATTAAATCTGATAGCTCTGTTATCACTGTTAATAACAACTAATTAGGGAGGCTGTCACAGGGAGTGGTTCTGTAAGGGAAGGTATTTGTCCTGAACTTCACATAAAGGCTCTATATCAAATCAGAGGAAGGCACACGGCTTCAAGGGCATCGGCACTCTGTAAATTTTAGTCCCTAGCAGTGAAATGGAAATGCTTCACCGACTTCTCCCCGTGGGGCTGGCTTTGCATGTTTACCAAAACAAACAAACAAAAAAATCACTGGAAAAGAGTTACCAAAACACCTAAATGTCAGGGGAAAAAAAAAATAAAAAGAAAAAAAAAGGAAATTACAAAAATGCCAGCAGGGCAGGAAAAATGGATGGAGAAAGCAGCAGCAGGGTGCAGACAGCTCTGGGGAGGTGTGGGGCAGCCAAGGGAGAATGTGATTAGAAGGTGGGATAAAAGGGGAAAGGACGATCTTTTCTTGACATCATTGAACGCACTAAACCCCCTCCACACCCCAAAAGATTGGTTGAAAGCCAACAAGGATTGCTGCTGCGGAGTGAAGGATGTTTGCAGTTTTGATGATGGAACATGAACACTTTTCCCCCAGTCATTCTTTCCTGCTGGAAACCTGCTCAGTAAAATGAAAAAAAAATAACCCACATTTCTCATTCTTAATTCTACGATTTCCTCCATGACCCAAAACCTCCATAAACCAGAACCTAAAGAGATGCTTTGTCAGGAGTGGGGAGGCATTGGAAAGGAGATGATTGCTCACCCCAAACCCTGAAGCACCTTGCAGACTTTGCAATGGGATTGCCTGAGACCTCATTCAACCAGAAAACTCATTCAGCTTTCTGATTTTGAGAGCACACTCCCAAAGCTGCTGCAACAGGAATGGGGATTGAGAAGACGGAGATGTTCAGAGGAAAGCGTAGCAAATAAATACATCCCTGAACCCTTTTTTCGCGTGAAAGAACATATTCAGGGTCTGTCTCACATCACAGCTTGGTGAGAAGTGAGCATCCTCTCCCACAAGCCATTGTTGAACTAGAAGAAAAGCTGACAAAATGAAACCCCTTCCATGCTCAGGTCCATGCAGAATCAGGCCCCTTTGCTCCTGAGCAGAAACAACCCTCCACCATCCATCATAGGTGCTTATTGAGTGAAACTCCTACTTATGAATAGCAACAAAGACTTTAATCACTTTGGCAGTGAGTGCCTTGGCTTTACACTATTTGATAAAAAGAATCCAAATCTTTATGGTTTCTCTTTAATTAGAGCAGCAGCGATTTTGCGAGATGATGGATGGTCCCGTGATGCCTTTGCCAAGCTGGCCTCGCACTGCTGCCAGGTTCAGGAGGTGAATCTCCTGGTTTAGTTTGTTTTACTGCTCCTGCTGCTTCTGGGGTTTTGGCATCTGGTTTCATTTGTAAGGCCAGTCCTAAAAGCTTCTTTAACGGATGTTTGGGACCTTGTAAAGGGAAATGGTTGTGTAAAAGATGCCACGAGGGACAAGCTTTTGGTTTTGTCCTTTAATCTTCCTTCTTTTCCTTTTCCTATTGCAACTGCTGCTGGTAGGTCACCTGCAGCCCATATTGTCCCTCACAAGTTGGAGGAGGAGCAATATGACATCCAGGAAGAGACATTTTCAAATGCTCAAAGCACTCACCTAAGCATTCAGATCTACAGGTTCATCCCTCTGCTTTGCCACCCAGTGCTTAACATCCTTGGAACAGTCACTTCTGCTACCACAGCCTGCCTCAGTTTCCCCAATTATAAAAAAAATCAGTGATATTTAGGACAGCTGCCAGGGACTTAAGAATTATTGGAGGACAAGAAGCCATTAGATGAAAACGCGCTTTTGCAGGAAGACAAACACATCCCCTGTACAACTGTCCTGTTGGTTTTGAACCATTTTACTTCCCAGGTTTCATTGGAGATCTTCCTTTTGCACGTCATTGCTGTCACCACATACAGATGTTTGCGAAAGAGGCAGATGTTGGCAGTCTCTGCAGACAATGAGCAGCAAGGTCCCTCGTTGCCCCGACTCTTCCTTCCTGACATAGCTCGTTCTTGCCCTGACCTGTGTCAGCGGTATGCCCAGTGGTGTGTCTTCCCTGGCAAACACGGAAGACAAGGCTGGAACTCGAAATATGTGGCAGGATGGTTGCTGGAGACAGTCATTGAGATTTTCCTTAGAGTCAGAGGGGAGAAATGGGTGGGTTTAGGGTGTAAGTCTTCTTGTCCCAAGCTACATGTCTACATCTGCTCACATGAACCATGTCTTCTTAGCTCCGCTGACTCTGAAGAACAAATGGGTTGAAGAGGTGCATGAATGCAAACATCTGGAGGCTGATAGGATGAATCTCATCCTCTGGGTCTATAAAGGCAACTAATCTCTACAACAAATGAATGCCACTTCTAGAGGACACTTAACAAGACAGCAGCAGCATGTTATGTTTGATGTTCAGGGCTGTTTGTCCCTGTCCTGCCAAGCAAGTCCCACCACAAAAGTCTCAAGTTGTGATGCTTGTTCTGGTCTCAGCCTCAAAACACCAGGTCACTGAAAAAGCGATCAAGGCTGTTGTGTGTCCTGTCCATGCAAGAATAGGAAAAAATAGTGGCTTCAACAGGAATGGGAATTTGCAAAGCCACGGCTCCATGGGTGTGGATTTACAGCATGCATTTACATGTATAGAGACATCTTCCTTCCAAAAAAGCAGCAGATCAGATTGCTGTCTCAGTTGCCGCAATGTAATGAAGATTGGCTCAGGCTGTGATGGAGTTTGCTGCCCCAAGCACGCGGGCAGATGTTCAGCCTGCAGAGTCAGCACCCGCAGCCGGCAGGCTGTGCCCCGCGCAGCAGCGGGGAAAGAGAGATTTCCCTGGGAAAAAGAAATTTCTCCATCCTAATACAGCTAGATATATGCTTTCGATTGCAGACTACAAAGTGAGTGATTTGAGGTGCTGGGTTTTGATATCATAATGTGCCCTATTTTCCATCTTTCAGGCATGAATAATGGAGTGTTGTGTCTGCAAATGCACGAGTCTGTCAGGATGCTGGCAAAGGAATTGCAAATCTCCAGAGCTCTCCTGTGACCACTCTCCTTTCATCTAATCCTGGGGCCAGGCAATTGCTAGAAATGCACTCAGTGGCCAGCAAAGAGCTGGCCTTATTGCTGACGGAGGAGCTGGATGTGGAGCGATGTGCGAGCACGGGGAAGGAGCTGGACAGCTTCACCCCACCAATAGCAATGTTGGACTGTAGCTGGGGTCACATCGTGCAGAAATGCTGCACATAAATCTGTGAACAAGCTCGTCTGACCATGCACACAGCTACAGGAGATGAGTATTCACTCCCTGGAAAGCATCAGGTGGGTTGTGCAGGGATGAGGCCAAGGTGCTGCATTTGGATGTTTCTGGGGATGTTCTGGAGCCCAGTATAACCTTGATCCAGTTATGGTCCCATCCCTTCCCTGTGTTCAGGAGCATCCTCACTGGGCAAGCAAAACTCCAGGCAAATGGAGACAGTCCACAGGACTTGTCAGCTCCAGGCACCCAGGCACTGGCCACTGTTTGGTGACACCTTTCATCTGTTGTGCCTGAGCATGGAGAAACATGGCATAGGGTCTAAGCTGACCAATATCCTTGGGTTAGAAAAGAGCTGGAGGGATGAGCTGGAATGACCACTTCCTTGGGTGTTTTTATTCAAATCTGAAAAGGTGGCTATATGTTTGTTCAGGATGGGGCAAAAAAAGATTTGGGAGAGTCACCAGTCTGGCAGAGAAGTGCTGACTCCAAGATTGCCCAGAGAAGCTGCGGATGCCCCATCCCTGGAGGGGCTCAAGGTCAGGCTGGATGAGGCTTGGGGCAACCTGGGCTAGTGGGAGGTGTCCCTGCCCATGGCAGGGGGGTTGGAACTGGATGATCTTGAAGGTCTCTTCCAACCCAAACCATTCTGTGATTCTACGATTCTATGATGAGATTTCTCCTGGGCTTCTTCACCAATGCCCTTCCCCAAGGAGCTCTTGGGTTTTTCCCTGGTGATAATCTCTTATGTGTATTGTGCAAGAAAAAATTCACCCTTCCATCTCCAGTCCTTGAGACAGGTAGCTGGATGAGCAGGTTCTCAAGCCAGAACCCAAGATCCCTAAAGCCCTGGAAGACATCATCTCCAAATGTGTCCTTTACGGGTGACAGTTGTAACCTGTGAGGCCTTAAAAATGTCATGCTGACATGCAAAAATATCACAGAGAGCTCCATGCAATGGAGGCTTGAAGCTTGGTTGTCCTCCTGTTTACACCATTGCACATGGCCACATTTCTCCAGCATCAGGGGTGAGGAGCATCACAACCACACCTCACCTCTGTTCTTGGGAAAGATTAATCTACTCTTTGACAAAGTCTTAGGATGGTACAAAACAGCAGGGAACAAACTTCCATTCTCATTTGGATTTGGGAGGGATCATCTTCTGCACCTGAGGGCTTGCTAGGGTCAGGTCCCATGTCTGGCCTCAATTTGGACTCCAGTCGTTGGGGTTTGACTGTTCTAGTGGCTGGGGCAGGGAGATGCTAAAGCAAACCAACAAGACCATCACAGAGCAGACAACCTTCTTGTGTATGCTACTCTTGTCGGGAGTCTTGTCCTCCCTTTTGCTAACCAGCAATGAAAAAAAAAACCCAAAAACCTACTCTGCTGCAGAAGTTGGATTTGTCCTGATTGGAGGTTCTGGTGTCTCTGATGCTTTTTGAAGGCATTGCTGGATAGGAGGGAGGTGTTTCCAGCAGAATTCAGATCCAGGCTTCGAATCAAGTTACATTTCAAAGTGCTCAGATCTTGTCTTGGATTAGGAGGAATTTGGATCTGCCCTTGGCAGCTGTCTCCACAATTTGGAGAATTCTCAGTCAGAAGCTGGCTCCAATTTCAAAGCTTTTTTTCATGACTCTTCGGGGCCTTGATGTAAGTATCATCCATTGATTCATTATCTCAAATGATGTAAGTACAGCCCAGAGGCAGGTTTGAACCGAAACTTTTGAGAATCCTTCCAAGTTTGCTAAGATATTCCAAGACTTTGACCTTACCAGCTTTTAAGGTGAATGTAGCTGGCGAACGTTTTGTTCTTTCCTGAAAACAGACATAAAATCAAAACAGAAAAGTTTCTGTTCTTTCAAGGATTAAAAAATATATCCACCTTTCACTGAACCCAGTGTCTTGTGAGGTTTTGGCAAAAAGCTTCCCTGAGTTCAGTCTTCAATGAGAAATGTGAACATTTTCAAAGGAAGCAGACACTTTCCACACACACAAAAAATAAATAAAATGAAATTGATTCATTCCCCTCAAATCGCTCTTTAAAGACGGTGTAACTGTAAACATTTTAACAGCTACCCCCTGGATGCAATGCTGCTTTTTAACTTATTGAATCACCTTCGAGGAGAAATCCTGCCAAACTCTGCTCTTCTTAAATCCTTACTGTCCAGACTTCTTCATCCTGAATCAAGTGATTGATGGATGTCATATCTACCCCATTGCACATTTAGGTAGCTCGCAACATCACGCACCATGATCGTTCCCTTTGGCACTTTATAGTTTCTGCAAAGCCAGTGCCCAAATAATTGTTCCTTTGCTGGCTTCCTGGGCCAAATTCTGCCCTGTAACCCCTACTGGAGGATGACTCATTGTATTACTACTTCAGAGAGTGCTTTCCAGTTTATTAGATGGGAATTTTCCATTTCCTTAACCAAGAAACTTTTTGTTTTTATTTTTTTTTAAAGCATAATAGCATCCTAGATCTTACACTGTACTCTCCAATTAGTATTTCCAATAACCACTCCAATGGTGAAGGAAGGCATTATTTTCAAGCCTTGTGTTCTCCCACATCTTCTCTAGCAGTTTTTAAAATTAGGTGCTATTATGACTTTCGTCTAGGAAAGCATTTGAGGATTTTCTTTGCTTCCAATCACAATTACAATATATCCCCTTGCAGTTCATCTCCCCTCTGGGCTGGAGGATAGGAGTGCAGAAGCACAGCTTCCTACCCCAGAATTTCATCATCCACGAGAATTTTCTACCTACTCCGGGAAGCCGAAAAGAAGCAGAGAAGAATGTCAGCAGGAGATCTGGAGAGTTATTTTTCCTCCCTTGTACTCCTAAAAATCCTTCTGCAGTTCAAAGGGAAAGGCAGTCAGTTCTCCCCATTATCCTCACGTGGCACCGGTTATCAGAAAGCCTGATTCTCTGGCACCGTGCTCTGGACTAATTGCGGTTTTCTTCAAAATCACCGGTTCCCATGACAAGGGTCTCCCTTCGGCTTAATTCTGCCGTTGGTTTTCCAGCCTTGTCAAGGAAAATCCAGGAGATACCTCTATACTCACTTCCCCATGTCCTATATAACCCACCTGTTCAACCCAACAGTTCCCAGACACAACCCATAATGCCTGGCCAGACTAAACCATGTGGTCTATAGGCTTTGGGTTTTCTTTCTGACATGGGAAATCCTTGGGTCAGCAGTGAGGAGAACTCCCTTCTGTGAGATGGTTTACGATTCCCACATGTTCCAGGGCAGCATTTCCTGAGGGTCCCACCTGGAGATGTGTGTCAAAGTGCATTTTCCAAGCTTTGCTCTGTGAACGAAGTGTCTCGTTCCCCATGGGGTCATAGGTCATGGTCAACTGATATTGCTCTCTAAGATCTGTTAAGTTGCAGTTTTTACCATACTGGGGACGCACATTGTCATGAACATTGAGACTATCATAGAATCACAGAATCCCAGAATGGTTTGGGTTGGAAGGGACCTTCAACATCACCCAGTGCCACCCCCTGCCATGGGCAGGGACACCTCCCACCAGCCCAGGTTGCTCAAAGTCTCATCCAGCCTGGCCTTGAACCACTCCCATTACATGATCCTGAAAAGGGAAGAATCGTTTTCTCGATGATCATGTAGAAGGAAGAGGATGTGCTACAGAAACCAAGCTGCTTGTCCTGAAACATTAGCAGCACAAGTTGACCCAGATGACTCCCTCCTCCCATTTATCTGGATTTTATGCTGCCTGACCCTCCATCTCCCTCCCTCCATTCCTGGGGAACAATAAATCAGGATTCAGAGCTGTCTATATAATGAGAACCCCAGGCCTCATTTCTCAGCTGGTGTAAATGAATTTATATCCACCAGCTCCACTGGACCCAATATGCACTTGGGCTGAGCACCAGTCCCCTTCCCCCAGTCCATTTTGGTCCTCTCTGTAACACTGTAAAATAAAATGCACATGTAAAAAGATGTCTTTCTTTTTCCTTTTTTCCTTGACAGACATTACAGAAGAGCAATTTCCCCAAAGTGTTCTCCAGAAGCAGTATGTAGTATGGCTTGATTAGTTTGCAAGCTTCCTTTTCTTTGTGGTGCAGCTGCCCAGAAATCAGGCTGAGAGCAAGGGTGGGAAACTTTGCAGCTCACAGCCTGAGTGCAAAGAATTGCTGCCTGCTTAACTGGTCTTTTGCCTCCAAAAATCCTCTTTTGCTGTGCTTTCCCTCCGGGGCTGCAGGAGCAACTGTTTTCTTAATGGTATTTCTTGGCTGGCTTTTGGTTTTCTTTTTGGTTTTTTGTTTTTTTTTTTTTCTTTTCTGT
>NW_010124094.1:0-2134 GCF_000699245.1 Pterocles gutturalis
TGTTGCGTCCCCCCACCTCGCGAAACACGCCGGGTTTGGGTAGGGGCAGTCCGGAACGGAGCACCTCCGGGAACCGCCCCCCCGGGGGGTCCCCGGGGCACCTTCCCTGGCGGTGACATCGGGCGGGACAGCACGGAAGTGTGTTAACTTTGTAGCTCACGGGGACGGGAAATTTTACTGGAGACTTCGGTGTTGTTCATGATCAAGTAAAATAAAACAAAAGGCCAGCACAGCCCTGCAAAGAGGGACTTTGCTTCTAGGAAGCTCAGAGCTGCCCCTGAAGGATAAAGGATCAGCCGGGACAACCGCAATGCCACCAGCATCCCAGCCCCACCGGCACATCTTTGAAACTCTCCCAGCATCGGCTGGTGGCCCAGATGAGGAACTCGAGCAAGAGTGACTCCAGGGACGCCTGGATCAACAGATAAGTGGCAAAAACGCTGCAGAAAGAGAGTGGCTTTGCACAGTTGGACTGGGATCAGCAATCGGTAGTGGGGGTGTTGGTGGTCAGTCCAGTTGTGTTGTACCCAAACGCTTCAAAGGTGTGAGAACCCCATGTAAAACCACATACAGGGTGCCCCAGTTTGGCTGGGACACCACATGCCCACAAATAAATATTTACCCTTGTAGTTCTATGTGTTGCGTCCCAGCCTCTCGCCCCAGTCGGCACGGGCCAGTTGTGAATGTTTGCAGCACATGGGCTGCTGGGGTCTCCCTCCTGGGCAAAGCAAGAAGCCTGCTGGCCTCAAGCCCTTACATTCAACGTTCAAGATGCAAGAAGCTGCTTCGATGTAACCAGAGCTTTTCGCGGGTCAAGAATACAGTTGATTGTTTACCTGTGCTGGAGCCAAAGAGCTCTGAACCACTTAATTCATGCCCAGTGATGCCAAGAGCCCAAAAGAAATGGATTTCTGACTGTTGCTGCGAGGGGGGGTGCGATGCTGCCCGCGTGGAGCTGCTCTGGGACCTGTTCTACTCTGGATCCCTTGGGAACAGGCTGAGCATTGCTACACGCACCTGGGCTTCTTGTCAGCAGCAGGACAAAACTGCCGTTCGCCCAAATGTGCCTGTCTCAGCTTGCCATCCTGCAGTGGGCAGTGCAGGTGCTGTGTCCCTCCTGGCCGCCGCTCCCCTGCTCTGCAGCAATGGCTGAAGCCACTGTCCCTTGACGCTGGGTGGGCATCAGGCTCCAGCGTCAAGGCATGCTCAGGCCAGGCTAATTCAGAACAAAACCAAGGTTTTTCAGGCAGACACAAAGCTGCAAAACCCCAGAGCTCATCACACTGTCAGCCCGTCCCTATTTCACCCCAAAAATGCACCTTGCCCCCCTCAAGCAGGGACAAGGAGACACGAGCTTGCCCCACACCAGTGCCGCAGCCAGGTACAGCCTTGGGATCCCATGAAGGGACTAAGCACCACATGGCTGGTTCTCCATGGGAAAACTGGCCAAGTTGTTTGTGGCTGATTGATTTTGGCCGTGGGGCGGTGTGAGGGGGCCCGTGGGCGGGAGGCAGGAGATGCGCTGCCGAGCAGAGTGTGGGTGCTGAGAGCTCTGGCTTGGCAAATAACTCACTCCCCGGCACGGAGCTTGGGGAGAAGGGAGAAAATGTTATTTTGCATTGCCCTAAACTAAATGAAGAAGATGACTAATAATTTTCAGCAAAATGGAGAGTGAAACCTGAAGAAAGCGATCCCGTAGCTCGAGCAGGTGGCTTCACATCTCTGGCCGCCCCTGCTGCCTCCAGCTCCATCGTGGAGCTCATCATCCATCTGCTCTGAAAGCTCCGCTCTCGTTGCCGTGTCCCTAGTGTCCTTGAGAGCCAGATGGGCTGGCCGCTGGTGATAGGGCTCCTACAGGCTCAGAGGGGAAACAGCTGATAGCATGATGTTGGCTGAACTGTGGGATGTGGGGGCTGAGCTGTGGGATACGTGTGACGTGGAGGAGGGAAAATCTCTTAATTTTGCCACTGCAGGCGAGCGCTTGGATGCCAGCAGCTGCCTCTCGGATGGCTCAGATTTTGGCAGCTCCTCGGGAGAAATGTGGGGCTCTTTGCATGTAGTGGGGATTCGGGGGCTGCTGAAAAGACATGAGACTTGTGTGTTTGCTCCTCCAAAAAGAGCTGGCACTAGAGGC
>NW_010124094.1:2530-3952 GCF_000699245.1 Pterocles gutturalis
GGAGGGGTTCAAGGCCAGGCTGGATGAGGCTTTGGGCAACCTGGGCTAGTGGGAGGTGTCCCTGCCCATGGCAGGGGGGCTGGAACTCAGTTTAAGGTCCCTTCCAACCCAAACCATCCTGTGATTCTATGATTCTGTGGTCACTCTGGCATCAGCAGGCCCAGGAATGTCTCGCTGAAGCCACCTCCCGGGCAATGCCCTGACATCAGAGGAAGCATCTACCAAACCACTTCTGTTTGCAAAGTGCCTCGTTAATTTTTCCTGGGTTCATTCGTGTAACAACACTTGGGCTACGGCGCATTCCACAGCGCAGGCAGGGACCCCAAGAGACACCTGCGGGTGGGCACCCAGGCAAGGTGCCAATGGGCAAGCCGAGGGAGACCGAAACGCAGCTCTAGTCCTGACGGCCTTTCTGTTCCCTCTCCTTATTTGTCTCTGAAGAGTATTTTCAAACCCTTCAAGATGGCCTCAAGTGGTTTCCACGGCGACGGTGCTAAAGTCATCACTGCCATGGAAACCCTCTCTTTGGCATAATATAAATATTTCCCTTGAAGGAGGCTGGATGAGTGGGCGATGTGCTATTTTCTAGCACTCCCTGGCTGCAACAGGACAATCTCCAGGAGATGGAGGGGGGCCAGAGAGGATAAAATTAGCTCACCACGCTGGCCGGTGATGGAATGGGCAATTGGCGACATTTCGGTGTGCAAAACCTGGGCTTGTTCATGTCAGTGGGGTCCAAATGAAAAAGATTTACTCTGTAGGGAGAAAAAGAAAAGAAAAAAAAAAAAAAAAAGAAAGGGGGAAAAAAAAAGGTAAGGTTTAAAACAGTCACTTTTTCTTGTCCTCCTTCAAAGTTTTCCCTTCAGTCCTAACACCACATCGGGGGTCCTGGAGGCTCTGCACGGGCCCCAGCCTACTGACCCCTCAGCCCCCTGCACGCCCTGGCTCCTCTGGCCGCACCGTGCCCAGCACCGGGGCACGTCCCCAAAGACGTGCATGACAGGGATGCCCCATCAGACCCCTGTCCCCCGGCACATGGCCGTCCCTGCTGCCACCCCGTTGTGCCGGCTCTTGTCAGCCACCGTCCAGGAGGGATTTCCGAGCTGCCATGGGAGATCCCGGTGGGATCCCGTGTGTTTCCCTAAGCAGAGACGGCTGCGTTCATCACTGATGCCGAGCGGGGTGAAGGTGCCAGTGGCTCGATGGGAGCCGGGGATGAGGTGTCCGCAGATCCCATCCATGCCCGGGCTGGCGCGGAGGCGTAAACATTGCCTGTCCCCAAGCAGATGGCTCCTCTCATATCCGCGCTCCGGCCAGACACCAAAGGGCTTTCCTAACAAATAAACCCCCGTGGAATGCAGGCGTGTTCCCAGGCCTGCAGCAGTGCTTCTCACTTTCCTGCACGAAGGGGATGCTCTCACC
>NW_010124094.1:3997-9981 GCF_000699245.1 Pterocles gutturalis
CGTGCGAGGCGTGTGTCCCCCCGCCCACCCCCTGCCACACACTCGCTGCCCTCGGAACAGGGGCTGGGGATGAACACGGGGTCCCAGTGGGCGGGTGCAGCCAGCTGGAGGACCAGGGCTCACCCTGTTAACCCCCCCAGAACCTCCCAGCATGTCCCCGGAAGGCAGAGAGACACCCTGAAGCCCCTTTGCTCTCCCTGCCCCCCAGGAGGCGCTGCCAAGGGTGTCGGGGTCCAACCCTGGCACCTGCTTTCCCTTTTCTCCCTTTGGAAAAGAAAACCCAAACCCAGAGCAAACAATTAAAATGTTCCAGCTGCTGGCTTGGAGCAGTGATCCCAGATAAAACCCCAAGGATCTGCCGGCTAAATATAGCCTGAGCCCCATAAATTAAACAAAAGCTTTTTGCTGGGCTCTCAGAAAGCCGGTTCCAGCAGCAGTTTTATCTATGTAAGGTATAACTCCAGTGGTATTTGTTATTATTAGCCGTACCCCACCCCCATGTCACCAGCCTCCCCAACATCATTGTTTAGGAACATGGATTCTGCAGAGCCAGACTTCCTCTCAGCAGCAATTCTGCTGCAGCAGGATCCCACCTCAGGCCACTTTCCTGCCTTTTTATAAGAACTTACAAACCTGTTCGTTTTTTTCTTTTGAACAACTTCCGATTATTCAATACTTGCCCATCTCAGTCGTCCTGTGTTTTCTAGGGCCGCCCTCATTTAAGACGCCTCTCAGGCATCTGCTTGATTTGTATCCCTATCAGCTGTTCTAGGAACTGTAAACCCTTCCATAAAATCCTGCGCAACGCAAAGGTGTTGGAAAACTCTTGCGGATACTCTGCAATCAAACGTGCATGTAGGTGCTTGTCTAGCCTCCTTTTTCTCATCAAGGTTATTAACAGTATCTTACGATGTTACATGTATTATGTTATATATATGTGTGTTATTATATAGCCAATGACTTCTGGCTTTCTGGGAGTTTTCTCCCCCAACCCTTTAAAGAAGGTTCAGCATCCTGCTGCCTCGAGTGCACGTGGCCAGCTCGTGAGCAGGAGCAATGCTGCTTTTGTGTTGCTGAGGATGAGTTCCTGCTGCTTTCCCACCAACGCTTCCTCCCAGCGCGCTGTGCTTGCCGCAAGGAGCGCGTCTCACGCCTGCTTCCCCATCCCAGATATTTAAGCTTTGTTGCTTTTTCTATGGACTTTTGTGAAAGTATTTCACTTCTCGCACTTGGAGCTGCTCCATCCCAAAGCGGAGGGCTGGCTCGGCCAGAACGCATCGCCCCTGAAATCCCAGCCCCGTGCTTCATCCCGCTGCTGGGCTTTGATTTTCTTTCTGCATTTGCCAGTGGGTCTATGGCTGAGTCATCCAACCCACAGCTCAGAAAGGTGTGAGCAGGGCTGGCAGCCCGGAAAAGCCAAATCGCCTTTTTTCAAGTGAAAACACCATCTCCTCGCCCAGTTTTTCTCAGCCTCCCGTCGCTCCCAGCTCCCAGCTCTGCCAAAACCACCCGGCAAAGCTCCATCTTGCTGAGCGACGTGCCAGCAAGCCCCTGCAGGTGCCAGCCTTTCTCCGAGGCCACCCGCTTGTCCCTTGTCCCTCATGTTGTCATGGGCCCCCCAGCTTTTTTGGTTCTCTGCAGAGTTTTTTAGGCAGATAGCACTTTTCTGGGCAGGATGTGAGGAAGAGGAGGACAGACCTGCCTCCCCTGGTTCCTCCTCCTGCTCCTTAACCCTGGGAGCTCTGTACCTGCATCCCCTCCATCCCTCGGGAGCATCCCAGCTTGGGTGGGAGGAAGGACAAGGTTCCTCCTCCCACCACCTCCTTGGGTTTGTACCTCTGTTTGTAAACATGCCTCTACCTGCTCCCTTGGTAGGGCACAAAAAAAACCCAAAATCAACCCAGGCTATTTTAAGTGAAATCAACCAAAAAAAAAAAAAAAAAAAGTCAACTCCGAGGCTGTCGTGGCTATATTTAGTTGGAACTTTTCTGTCCAGGATTCAGACTCTATTTGGAAACCCTGTACCTTGGCATGCAGCCAAGCCTCTTGGTTTTGTACAGTAATCCCTCAGCATATGGCAAATGGTTCTCATCTCCCGGTGGCTGCGGCACTAACCCCGGCAGCCCAGCAGCAGAGGGTTCTGCGCTGAAACCCAGACAAGCTGGCTGGCTGCAGTTGTGGATTCACATCTTAGACCCAGAAAGTCTTTAATAGAAACATCTTCTTGATGTAGCTTTGAAAAAAAAATGTAAACCCCGGAGTGTCAGAACTGCTCCCACCCCCTCCCCAAAGTGCCTGGCAGGCGTTTTTGGGGTGACCCGGCCAGTGCCCCAGGGTGATGCCTGGGAGTGGGGCAATAGGGAGGAAGATGTGGGGCACCCTGAACCATGCCCCCAGGGCTCCCCTAGGTTCAGCTGTCAAGGTGGCAAATAGCTTCTGGCTTATTTTGTCCCCCTTTCCACTGAAAATGTCGTGAACATTCCCCTGTTTCCCATGCTGGGAGTTCTGGGGTTGGCACAGCAATCACCTAGAGCACGGAGCAGTTCAACGTGATGGTGTTTCAGTGCCAATAACTCTGTCCCGACAGTGTGCAGGTATCTGAGTGATGCTCAGGGAAGCAGCATCCTCGTGTGCCCTGGTCCTCTCCTCTCCTCGTATATTTTGGATGAAATGAGGCTTTGTGACAGCGTTGGAAGCGTAGAAAATAACTGAAAGGAAAACCCCAGGTTCCCGAGTGCCACGCACATTTCCCTGCTCCACGGCAGCTGTGAGACAGAGGGAAGCAGGAGCCAGCTGAGACAAGGTGATCAAGTGGCTATTTATACAATCTTCCAAATGTTTTAGACTCGTGACATGCATGATGATGTATAACAAAAATATCTGCTTCGAACCCTTCCAGCTTAAATCCCACATCCTTATTTTAATTCAGGAGTTCAAGGAATTTAAGGAAGTAGATACTTAAAGTGATTCTTCTTATTGCTCCCAGCCAGGACAGGCTTTGCGGGGAGACCTACACCCCGGCAGCCTGACCCTGGGGAAAATCCGGCCCAGCCATGGGAATAGTGCAAAGGGCTTCTGCAGGGATGCACGGGATCAAGGCGGTTGCATTCAGCGACACCCCTGTCCCCACCGTCATCCCCATGAAGCTTTGCCACAGGGAGACCTGGTGTCCCCTGCAGCCTGGTGCTCCAGGTTGCTCAGCCTAATGGGGTTTCTAACAAGGATAATTTAATCTTGCTCATTCAGAGACGCTAAAACCACCTAAGGGCCCATTCTGCACTCTGCAGGGCCCAGGAGCTGGGAGTGGCCGAGCCCCCAGCCCACAGCTGATGGTGGGCAGGAGCAGTGCAGTGCCTGGGGGTGCCGGCGTCCTGCATGCCCCAGCCTCACCACTCCTCACCTGCCTTGTGCCGTGAGCACCGCTGCAGCCTGACGAGGCTGGAGGTCCGGAAAAAAATGGATCTGCCAATTCCTCCTGACCGCAGCGGCTCTACAGCCCCCAGGGCAGGGCTGGCCCAGCAAAGCTTGGCTCATGCCATCATGGGTGCTGGGACCGTGTGCTTCAGCCTGAGGCACCCATCTGCTGGCCCCTGCCCCTGCCTCGGGGGCGGCCGGGGTCACAGAATCATAGAATCATGGAATGATTTGGGTTGGAAGGGACCTTAAAGATCATTGAGTTCCAACCCCCTGCCATGGGCAGGGACACCTCCCACTGGACCAGGTTGCTCAAAGCCTCAACCAGCCTGGCCTAAACCAGGCACCGTGGGGTTCGGTTCCCCTCTCTGCTCCACGCCGTTTCCACAGCTCTGCTGGGAGAAGGCTGGGAATGGTCTGCAGTGCCCGAACGTTTCACAGAACTGAGCCAAACTTTACAGAGGAGTTTAAACACCCGCTAGCATGTTCCTTAAAGCCCTGTGATTCATTGGTAGCCGCTTGCTTCAGCTCTACCCTTTCATCATCTCCAAATGTGGCATTTCCCTGAATCACATGGGCTTTTTCTGCTCCTATTACACACCCACGGGTCCAGCTGTTCCCTCCCAGGCGCTTTATATCCAGCACCATCCCACTTTAAAAGCTCCCGCTGCCTGCACAGCACACGCTGCCTTTGGGCGAGACCCAAGTTTGGTGCAGCAGGCTCGATCCCTCCCGTCTCCCACAATCCCTCTTCCCGGAGGACGGGGTTTTCCCCGCTGCGGTTATCGCCCCACAGAGCCAGCCCTGTCCCTTGTGGTGCAGGGATGCAGGATGAGAAGGATGGAGATTCAGAGAAAGGTCCGGTGGCTCTAGGCGGATGAAAGGCTGGTGGAAAACCTGGGCAGCCCAGCCAGCCCTTTGGTTAAGGATTCAGGATCTGTGCACCTGCCCCCAGCAAAACTGGGCATCCATGGACACCAGGTACCTCCCAGAAGGGACCCGCAGTCGGGTGGGTGTTTGCGGGCCGTGCGGGATCTGCACATCCCCAAAAGAGGAAGGAGCTACCCAGGAGCTCTGCTGTGCAGCAAGGATTTTTGCTGTAATTCTAGTTTTTCTCAGTCTCAGCCTGGGAAATTGGAGCTCCCAGTGCCAAATGCCACCCCAGCGCGTTTATTAATGCTGATTGTAAAACCTTGGCAAAAGCATTCGCCATCGGGTCTGCAGAAATCCTGCCGGATCCACTGCCTTCCAACCAGATGGGCCTTATTAAGAGATGTCGCAGCGCTAATGACATCTGACAGCTCTTTGCCTCCCTTTCTTGTCTGCTCCGTGTGCTCCGCAGCAGCTGAGGGGAGGCAGGACCCCATTCTTCCCACACCCACCCTGAGGGCACAGAGCTGGGGCTCTGCCTCGACAGAAGCTCCTGCACCCCAGATTTGCTCCATGCTTGTCCCCTGCCCTCCTTGTCCCAACCCCATTTTCCTGCTGGAGGCACCTGGGGGCGTGCAGGGAACTGTCACCCACAGCACCGGTGGCGTGAGGTTGGAGATGATGCATTAATATCCCTGTACAAGGGGGTTTTCACATATATTTGGTTGAATTTGGTGTGATTGTTTCTGCTAGGCTATTTACTCAAGTTAAAATAACAGATATGGTGGTCCACAGCACGCTTCGCTAGGGGTTTTAGTAACGCAACATCACACCAGCGTTAGCAGACACAGGCAGCACACCTATTGCATGGCTGTGCTGGAGCATCCCTCGCGCCTCTGCTCAGCGTTTGCACTGCTGAGATGTCATGTTGAGGAGAGATGCAGTTGGGACATAGATGGGAAGGTGTGATGTTGTTCCATTTTCGGGTCTGCGGCTGTGGCAGACGGGACTGGACCTTTGCTTTTAACATTTCTTGATACCAAAAGACCGAAACGGCATTTCTCTACCCTTGCATAACCTCAATAGAGAACCCAGCTCTGCAGAAGCAGCCACCCTTGCTAAAACGCAGCTGCGTGACCTGCCATGTTTTGTACTTTGTATTAATAAAGCATAAAATTGGTTGGCTGGTGTTGTTGCACCTTAATTCAGTCCAAGGGTATTGTGAACTTGGTTGTTGGTCCCAAGGGGAGGGAGGTCATCCTAAACAACTCCTTTCAGGTCTCGACAGCTGCCATCCCTGGTGTTCTCTGTTGATGGCTTCTGACACTGTCACACTATGATGCCATCCCTTTCATTGTCACTGCGGTCATCATCTTCTGCAAACCCCAGGTCGCTCAAGGGGAAGCAGGGCAGGACTGGTGTTTAGCAGAGCACCCATGGGTGCTCAGACTCGGCCCATAGCGCTGCTCTCCGTCGCCCACCTCCCTCCCACATGGGTTTCCCCAGCCTGTGCAGAGCTTCCGAGCTCAGGGGTGGCCGGTGGCTTGCAGGCTCCATGCCACTGGTTACCATCTCGGTGTGTTGTCCTCCTCTGGCTTTGGGGGAGAACTCAGCTTTGCCCAAAGCCCTGACTCACTCGCACCATCTTTCCCCGACAGGAGGCTGGCTCCACACGGGAGCTGGGCTCGGGTGAGGGCTGC
>NW_010124094.1:10049-13080 GCF_000699245.1 Pterocles gutturalis
CCAGCACTCCCCGGGCTCCCCCGCCAGCCCCAGTGACGGCAACATCAGAACTCTTTCACCCTCCAGAATGTCATCCTGCCTAAAAATCACGCTCTGGGAGAAACCCAGGGCAATGTGTTCTCCAGGCGCAGGGGCTGAGGGATGGAGTCAGCCCCCAGCCGGCAGAGGAGGTGCTGCTGTTCACCCCCCGCCCCGATATGCAGCACCCCAAGGCAGGAGGCTGGGAAAAACCCACTGGGGTGACACCAAGTTCTCTGGGAAAATACACTGCAATTAAAGCAGCAAAGCAGCCAGCTGTCCTCCTTGCACAGGACCCCCAGCACAACACCTCACAGCACCCTGCATCACCATGACTGGAGGCTGGGAAGGGGCCAGTTTGGCCACGCCAGCATCTCCCAGCTGTGCGGCTGAGTCCCTCTCGGGGGACATCCCATCCCCGCTGTGTTTTCTAATTTCCAGCCTGATCTGCCACTCTCCAGGCTCACCACAAATTAATATAATACTGGCGAGAACCTGCGGCCAGGAGCAGGAAAGCTTGTCCTTCTCCCCCCCCATCCCTGGGGCACTGCTGCCAAGCAGAATGAAAGCTGTAAAAAAAAAATCAGCCTGGAAAATGGTTTGTTTTTTTTTTTACTGTCTTTCCTCCAGTCACTGAGAAATAACTGGGGGGTTGAAGCGTGGGCGAATGGCTTTCGAGTAGCCCGCTCCTCTTTGGAACAAGAGCTGGGGCCAGAGGGGAGCCTAGGCTCCTTTTAATTGTATCTTGACTGCGGTGCTCATTACTCAGAGTCTTAACGGGCTCTGCGGTTCCCATCTGTAATCACACATTCAGTAAAATAATCAAGATATAATTGCTAGGGATTCCTTCTCCCCT
Organism: Pterocles gutturalis; assembly: GCF_000699245.1. NCBI lineage: Eukaryota > Metazoa > Chordata > Aves > Pterocliformes > Pteroclidae > Pterocles > Pterocles gutturalis. The sequence continues at coordinate 10,924 of NW_010124094.1, forward strand.
ACGGAACAGAGCCCCGGCAGGGGAGGTGGCACTACAGCTGAACGAGCAGCAAACCTCAGCGTTGCCTTGGGTCAACATTTCCAGAGCAAATTAACCAGATTTAAAGGAAGAAGAGAGCTGATAAAAGTCCCCCAAATCTGCCCAGGTGATGACAAGACACTTTTAACCTCTCCTTTGCTTGTCACACTGAGAAAAGCATCCTCTTCCCTTTGAGTGGCCCCAAAACAAGGCTTATAAAAAAGAAGAAATTACTGAGTGTCCGAACAAGGAATCACAAGTGACTCAGGTTTACGACGGACAATTTTTGCCAGGCAAAAAATGTGATGGCTTTTTTGGATGGCGTTAGAAAACGGGGCTCCAGCTCTAATTAATCCAGCTTTCAGCACATCACTTGCATTAATCTGGAGAGCAAGGCTGGGCTTGGCAGGAGCGCTTTGCCCAAGAGGTCTGGTAAACTGGTGGGGACCGGGGACAAGTTATGAATCCCCCAGGGGAGAGATTATGAAATGGGGCAGCATCCCCACACGGGCACATTTTTCTTCCCAGTCCTCTGGACCTGAGTGTTTCACCTCCAGCATGCACAGAAGCAGCACAGGGAGGCTTTGCGCCCTGGCTCACGTGCGCTGATGCTCCAGCAAAGGGACCCTCCTTCTCCCACAGGCACTGCAAACCCCGTGGTCAGGGCTTTTGGGCCTTGGGGTCGGTGTTTAAGGCACCCACCGGCAGCTCTCATCCACCCAAACCCCGACCCCAGTGTCTTTCCCAGTAAGGGAATCAATTAGGGGGGTGAACCCACTGCCCGCAGCCCTTCGAGGGAGGTGGGAATGTGCTGGGACACAGCATGCAGCTCTGCAAGAGAGAGACATCATCACCAGGCCTTGTGCCTAATCATCATCATTTTGTCTTTCTACCATTTTAATTTACTAATTAATCCCTGGAAGGAATACTTGCTTGGATGCAGGGAAAGAATGAAACTTTCTCATCTGTGAGTGTTTCACCAGGAGCTGGGCAGAGCATTAGCAAACCCAAGGCAGAGTGAGGAGTACGGCACACGACTGGGCTGTCGGCTTCTTGTGGTCGAGTTAGACTCCTTGCCTGAAAAAAATATTCATGCACCACTCCTTCAGGGCCATCTCCAATCCCTGGCAAAAGCTGTGGGAGCTCCTAAGCATCTGGAAAACCCCAAGGGGCTGCTGCTGGCCAGAAAGTGTTGCTGGAGGCAATAATAGCACAACCTGAATTGCATCAGTCCCACACAGGCTGGGGTCAGCCCGGGGCTGGGCAAGGTTTCAGCTGGTGCAAGGTTTCTTTCTGGGCAAAGGACTCTGTGTCTGCCAACTGAGCCTTTGCAGGAGGGATTTCACCAGCTCTGGTTGGGTCTCTGCCTGGAGCTGATGTGCCCTGGTACACTGGGAGAAGGCAATAGCATGTGTCCAGCCAGGAGCCTTCCCCATTCTCCTCCTCCTCCTCCTCTCACCCACATGTTTGGCAGATCACCATCTCCCTGCAGAGAGACCTCCCGGGGATGGAAGTGATCCAGAGCCAAAGGACAGGATGGGGACAGGGTTGGGATGCTGGTCTCAGAGGGGAGGAGAGGTGACCTGGTATGGTGGGGTGTCACCACCACCTCCCCTAAAACTGGCATGACTCTGGGAACTCCGTCATCCTCAGCATTCCAGCCAGGAGCACCAACCCATCTCTCTGGATTCCCAGCCAGGAGGGAGGGACAGAAAGCAGGGCTGGGGCTGCAGAGATCCCAGGCGCAGAGCAGGAACGTCATACGGGACGGGCACGCAGAGCGCAGCTGTAGCTGTGTGTACTGCTCCTCTCTGCCTGTTTCTCTCGAGAAAGTTCAGTCTCAGCTGTCAGTCCCCTTCTCCTGCTTTTTTTGATGTTGGAGAACTACGTACGTAGATGGCGTCTCTAATTAATATAAATATAGCAAAACATAAATAATAGACATGCCTGAAATAGTGTCACCCCAGAGTAGGCAGGCATACGCGTCATGGAAAGAAAATAAAAATGCTTTTTATCTGTTTTGGCTTTTTTTTTTCTTGTTTGTTTGTTTTCGGTGGTTTGTTCTGTTCCTTAGGAAAGAGCAACCTTTGCCATGGGTGAAACAGCTCAAAATCAGGAGAGACAGAGGTGCAGGGTGGG
>NW_010124095.1:0-575 GCF_000699245.1 Pterocles gutturalis
ATACACAATAAAGTGTGTAGGGTGAGGATGTAGCTCAGGGCTGACATTCAAATCGTGTCCCAGGGCTTTGCTGTGCTCAGCTGAAGCAGCCACTCACCAAACGAGGCCATCAGGCAGAAGGTTTGCTCCTGCTGACTCCAGCAATCTCTGTCAGGATGGTTTTGGGGTCACAGAGGGTCCCGATCATCCCCTGCCCCAAGCTGCAGCGCAGTCCATCCCAGGAGGGGCCAGGACCGGCTGCTCCCTCCTTTAAGCCCTGCTCTGGGCGATGCCTGAGCCCAGCTGAAGCAGCTCAGCCCCATCAGTGCCGCTGGACCCAGCCCTGCCCCACACCCCCATCAGCTGGGCAGGCAGGATCGGGCCCGCGGTACCCGCTTTCTGCAGGGGCAGCCAGGACCCCCCAGGCTCACACCTGGTTCCAGCCCAACGAGCCAGACAGACCCCTGACCAACGCATCCAGCTCTGCAATGCAACGGGGCAAGCACAGAGCAAGAGCCCACCGTGCCCATCAGCCGGTGCTTCTGGGCTGGGAAGGGACGTACTGGCCCATTGCTCAGACTGGGACTGTCTTTGGC
>NW_010124096.1:0-1559 GCF_000699245.1 Pterocles gutturalis
CCTCTCAAGCCTGTCCAGGTCTCTCTGGACGGCATCCCTTCCCTCTTAGCAGATTGACTGCACCACACAGCTTGGTGTCATCAGCAAACTTGCTAAGGGTGCACTTGATCCCACTGTCTACGTCGCCAACAAAGATTTTAAATAGCACTGGTCCCAGTACCGATCTCCGAGGAACACCACACATCACTGGTCTCCATTTGGACATTGAGCTATTGTCTGCAGCTCTCTGAGGGTGACCATCCAGCCAACTGACTGCCAAGCTGTGGCAGTGGAACTTATTTCAGTGGTGAGGAAAAGGGGTTAGAAATCAATCTGAGGGGAATTAAGATGGCTGAAAAGCCAGACTTAAAACAAAATCTGGTGGTGTAGGAACTGCCAAGGTAGGTCAGACCATTCAGTGGTCTCCCTTGGGGCCAATGCTGTATCCTTTAGAATAGGGTACAGAAGAACCCTACAGCTGTAGTGAAAGGTTTCCATGAGGAGCTGTTTCTTTCTGGACAAGGGATGGAACACAGAGCCAAGCACTGCAGGCAGGTTTGAATGTTAAATTTGAAGATACAAACTCCTAGAAGAGCATTTAAAACCCTATAAATAAAAGTATGTAAGAAAGAAAAAACCCATACAAGGTCTTATTACTTAAGCTTTTGAGAGCAACTAGGATAAAACAGAAATCTTGACTATTAGTAATGTTTTAATACTGCTTTGCAGCTCTTCCATGCATTGTCGGGGAGTGGAGTCATTGGAGTGGCTGTGCAGAACAATGTCAACCTAATCTGCGGATACGTAGGCGCTATGTACAACAGGAACCTAAAAATGGTGGGGAACCTTGTCCTGCTCTAGAGGAGAAGGCTGGCTGCCTGGAGTACCTGACTTACCAGGGAGAGGACTGTGGCCATGAACATGGTATTCTATCTTTGATTTATCTGTACACTGTGCTCATCAGGGCCTTCACAAATTTTACTGATCATAGAATCATAGAATCATTTAGGTTGGAAAAAACCCTTAAGATCATTGAGTCCACCGGTTAACCTAGCACTGCCAAGTTCATCACCAAACCATGTCCCTAAGCACCACATCTACATGTCTTTTAAATACCTCCAGGGATGGTGACTCCACCACTTCCCTGGGCAGCCTGTTCGGCTCCACCACTTCCTTGGGCAGCCTATTCCAGTGCTTGACAACCCTTTCAGTGAATAAATTTTTCCTAATATCCAATCTAAACCTCCCCTGGTGCAACTTGAGGCCGTTTCCTCTTGTCCTACCGTTTGTTACTTGGGAGAAGAGACTGACACCCACCTCACTACAACCTCCTTTCAGGTAGTTGTAGAGAGTGATAAGGTCTCCTCTCAGCCTCCTTTTCTCCAGCCTAAACAACCTCACTTCCCTCAGCCGCTCCTCACAGGAGTTGTGCTCTAGACCCTTCACCAGTTTTGTAGCTCTTCTTTGGACACACTCCAGCACTTCCATGTCTTTCCTGTAGTGAGAAGCCCAAAACTGAACATAGTATTTGAGGTGCGGCCTCACCAGTGTCAAGTGCAGGGGGATGATCACTTCCCTAG
>NW_010124097.1:0-836 GCF_000699245.1 Pterocles gutturalis
CGATAAGAGGAGGACTAGGGAAAATGTGGCCCCCGTCCAGAAGAAAGCGAGAGACCCGGTGACCCAGGATACACAGAAGGCTGAGGTACTTAACTAGTTCTTCACCTCAGTCTTCACTGGCAAGAGCTCAAGCCACACTGCCGAAGTTGCAGAAGGCAAAGGCAGTGACTGGGAGAAGGAAGAACTACCAGCTGTAGGAGATGAGGTTTGAGACCATCTAAAGAACCTGAAGGTGCACAAGTCCATGGGACCTGATGAAATACATCCGCAGGTCCTATGGGAACTGGCAGATGAAGTTACCAAACCACTACCCATCATATTTGAGAAGTTATGGCACTTTGGTGAAGTTCCCACAGACTGGAAAAGGGGAAACATAACCCCCATTTTTAAAAAAGGAAATAAGGAAGACCCGGGAAACTACAGGCCGGTCAGATCATGGAGCTGATCCTCCTGGAATCTATGCTAAGGCACATGGAAAACAAGCAGGTGATTGGTGACAGCCAACACAGCTTTACCAAGGGAAAATCATGTCTGACGAATTTGGTGGCGTTCTATGACAGGACCACAACGTTGGTGGCTAAAGGAAGGGCAACTGACACTATCTACCTGGACTTGTGCAAAGCCTCAGGGATCAGCACTGGGACCGGCGCTATTTAACATCTTTGTCAGTGACATGGACAGTGGGATCAAGTGCACCCTCAGCAGGTTTGCCGACAACACCAAGCTGTGTGGTGCAACTGATGTGCTAGAAGAAAGGGATGTCATCCAGAGGGAACTGGACAGGCTTGAGAAGTGGGCACATGCCAGCCTCATGAAGTTCAACGAAGCCAAATGCA
>NW_010124098.1:0-25653 GCF_000699245.1 Pterocles gutturalis
AATTCCTTATCCAGCAAGTGGTCCTTCTGATAGTTTCTCTCTGCAGGCAGACACTGTGCAGAGCTGTAACACCAAGCATGTGTCGGAATGTAATTATTTTTGTGATAGTTAATAGAATTTGTTTGTCTTTCTGTATCATTTACATGGAGAATTAAAGCCCTTCATATTTCATTTTGCAATTAAAAAAAGAAGGTTCTGATATATGACAAGTCTGTCGTTTCAAGTCACAGGTATAACTCACACTGGAGATCTTGTGCAACTAGTGATAAAGTTTATCTTCTGTGCTTCAGAATGTAACTGCAGTGCTTTATATATTTTTAAAATATAAATCAAGAAAAGCATAAAGTGTCTTTTTTTGAGCTTGATTGTGAGATAAGCTGTTCTGTTGAATACCAACTTCATAATGCCTTGACCAGAAATTTTGATACTGAATTACATTTCCAAGTTTTTCGGATTATTTTTTGCACATACATTGTTTGAAATATTTTATATAATCTATCATTTTTAATTTATGAATTGTAATCTGTTTTTGATCTAGTGACATAGAGGATAGGCTTATTTCTTTAGATATTACAGGGGTGGGGATCAACATCAGTTAGGTGGTTTTCCTTTGAATGTTCCTTTAGTCACGTAGCTAGCATAAACTAACAAATGCAACTTTAACTGCCCTGAAGTTATGCATTGATGATATTCATGACTGGCAGATGTAAAAGGATGTTGATTTTTCTTTGCGTTTCCAGTTGGCAATGTAGATTCACAGTTACTTTGTATCAGAGGACTGAATTATGCCTTGGAGTGTATATAAACAATACATGTATCTGGAACAAAAGCATTGTTAGTAAAATAGCAAACAAAATAACAAAATAACAAGTGATTTTGGAAACTGTATTGCAATTACTACTTTTGTTGATATACTGAAGTATGCTTTAGGCAAGTTCTTACATGAATGTTTTGGTAAAATCTTGCATGTTTTTCATACTCGTATGTATTGCAGTGACTGAATGATGCTCCAGGTCTGTTCTGTGTATCATAAACACATGGATACTGTATTCATGTGTACCATTCCCAAAAAATAGTTCAGAAGGGAGAGGAGAGAACAGAAACCACTTTTTTGTCACTTCAGTGGAGGGGAGGCTGTTTATGCTTTTGAATCATTTAGTTTTATGATTTAAAGAAAAGAATTGGATAACCGTCAAAATTTTGCTTTTTAGCAAACTGCAGGAGGTGCTGTCTGATGTTGGTGGTGAAAGAGATTTTGAAAACCACTGTGGCAGATGGCTTACCACAAAGACTCCAAAGATGGCATGCAGTGGGTGCAGCATTGTACCTTTCAGTGACTAATAGCCACTTGTCTGCAAACTGTTAAGAGGAGAACATTGCTCTACAGAGTCTTGAGTTCATTCTATGAGTTCCTCCTTTGTTACTTTTAAAAATGCAAGGCTTTAAAATACTTCTGAAATTTGTTCTTTGCTACCATTAACAATCAGGAAAAAATGCTCTGGATTGCTAGAGGCAATATATGCAATATGGACTACCAGGCTTATGAATACTTCAGTTTCATCAGCCTCTACATTTTGGAAAATGTTTTGGTTTGATAAATAAAAATAAAAAAATAATGTTTGGAGATAAGTGAAGGAAATTTGCTACTGGTCTTTCTGTGAGCCATAGCTTTCTGTAGATTGTTCATATTTGATTTTATGTTCCAGGGCTTCCGATGTTTTAATTAGAAGTTAACTTATACCATTTTAGACCATAACAAAAGTCTGGGATGTACACAGAAGCTGGGTGTGTTACAGCTTTGGCAAAGGAGTCAGATGTTTTGTTCAAGCTCTTGAAACTCATGCTGTTTTATTTGTAAGTCATGAATTTAATCTCCACTGTAACCAGCCTATTGAGAGTACCACATTCCACATGTATTCAAAAAACCCCATTTCCTACAGTAACTTCTGTTTTGCGTACAGTCAGAAACCAGTCTGTCTTTACAAATGCTATTTTAAATATACCCGCTCTTGTTTCTTTTCAGACATTTACTGTGGTTCTCAAAAACCTCAAAAATTGTAATCTTTCTTCCCTACTTTATGGTGTCCTTTGAAGTCAATGGGCTTTGTATTGCCATGGGCGTCTCTCAGTACATTCTCCTTGGAGTTCAGGATACAAAGCAAAGCTAGAGGACGAAGGACAAAATATAGTCTTCATTCAAAACTGCTTTATTAGGTAGTGTGTGTCTTTGCATTGTATGTATGTTGTGGCCAGATCATCATTATCTTTTCTGATTATGGCGTGTTTAGAACCCTTTGGTTACAATGAATATTGGTAGCTATCCTTACATTTTTCGCTACATCTTAAGAGTTCTAACTTTATATTATACTGGCTGTTGTGGTTTTGGACATAAGAGCAAACATCCATTTTCCTAGAAATGCTTTGTATATTCGGGTGAGGGTGTTTCAGAGACTAAACTGTTGTCCAACTGTGCCCCAAGAGATTTAAATTCTGTCAAAATTAATTTGACTTTCCCCGGTAGACTTCTGGATTTAAATCCTGTTTATTTACTTTAGGCTACTTGGGAGAGCAAGAAAAGATCATTTAAGTTAAATGTTCCAAGGGAATCAACCTTGTTATTGAAAATAAGACTCTAATGTGTATTGCATTTTTTCAATAAATTAGTTGTTAAGAAGGTAAGCTAGCATCAGTACCACACATTGAGCTATTTGGATAAAAATTTTGCAAAAAACATTTTTCCATCCTCATTTCTAAGGAACACACTTTACAGGAGAATCTCTTTTATTGGAGCTTGCTGTTGAAAAGTTGGTGGGCAGCCAGTTAAGCCCCAGACCACTTTAGGTCATCCAGGGTACGACCCAGAGACTGTCACCGCTAGCACCTAAGGCAAGGCTGCTAAATGTTAGTACCCCTGGGAGTGAGGAGTGTTAAGATTTCAGGCAACAATTTGTACAAAGGAAGCTGCTTACAGAGTGAGACAAACTTGCGAGGTCTCGTGGAGAATCAAGGAATAAACTAAAAATTCTTGAGCAGCATCTCCTGCCTTCTTGAATGCCTAGTACTGCTTGTGTGGGACATGCTTTGTAATGTGCAGAGAGTATTGGCAGTGACGAGATTCTTTGTGGAGCAGGCGCTTGCAGTAAGTTTCAATTTGTATGTATTTAGCTTTTTCAACCAATCTGGAGCATTTAGTTCTGTCTTGGTCCAATACCGAACTTCAAGGGTTTTTTTTGCAGAAAGTGAAAAAGGAAAAAAGACATTTTCTTCTGTAAAATGAATGCTCAACAGCTCTAAATATCACCACAGTATTTGGACCTATTCAAATAAGTTCTAGTAATGGATCTGCGTGTGGAACAGAGTTTAATGGAAAGAATTATAATGTGATTTCCATCAGAATACTTGCAAAAGACATCGATTTACAATCTAACACCATTACAATACAAGAATCTTTTAAAACTGGTAAGTTTTTGTAAAATATTTTAAAACAGTACTACTATTTTTTACTACTATGTTTTAATAGTATTTAATATTTCTATTACTGTACTTTTAAAAATTGTTATTACTATAACTATATTTTTATTTATTTAATAAAGTTATTACTACTTTTGTAAATACTGTTACTTTTATTACTACTATTCAATAGTAGTGTTTAATGGTACTGTTTAATACTAGTAATACTTTTATTACCGCTATTTTACCTACTGCAGATTTTTCCACATTTGTCAGTATTAATTAGTTTTATTGAAGCACTTGCTTTGTATTTGGTAATGTATTAAAAAAAAATACGGTTTTGATTGGTATCTGACTGTATTACTAAAAGGGAAAGGAAACACCTGTACTTTTGAATATTTTTGTTATAGAAAAAGAGATATTTATAAAAAATTTTTCCACATGCTTTCTTTTTACTCCTGCCTGGCACGTCTTCCTGTTTGAGCATATAGGGGCTTCCTAATCAGTTCTTCCTGCTTATCTGTGATTTTTCTAGTGAACAGAATGCACTTGAGCATGTGTAGAGCAGCTGCTGTTCCCAGGGACCTGCAGTGTCTTGCTTGGCTCATGGCTGGCTGCTAGATGTTGGGCCTTGCCTCACAGTGTCCACACCTCAGTCTTCCCATTGCAAATGTACTTGCATGGCAACTGCTGGTATTGTTAACCCTCGTCTATCCTGAAGTGTGTTCTCTTGTGATTTCTTCTCAGATAAAATAATTAATTGGGGCAGGAATTGAATTCATTGCTCTTGCGCTGAGAGTGTGAAGCCACAAGTTGATAATGGTAAGTCAGTGTTTTTAATATGAAGTGTTGTTCCTGTAGTGTGGTCCAATTACACAATAGTAAAGCAGGGATGTAACACAGCAATGCTGGTTTCCTATTTGTTTCGGTAAGTTTAGCACAGCGGGAAATGTGGCATTCTTCCAAGGAAATGCGTCAAGCTTACAGTTGGCTGGAAGTGCAATGGTAGTTATTTTAAGACTTCTCGTGCTGGCTAATAACTCTCGCTGAATGTATGCGACAATTGTCCTATGAAATGTCTTTGAAGTCATTTCATTCTAAGGGTTTTATATCTTAATTTTGAGACATTGTGGTATTCTAGAGATATTTGAACAAGCTTCTCTGTAGATGTTATGTTTACAGCATTATAGTTTTAGTAATCGAATATAGTATCTGTATGGTTAGAGATCACGTACACATGTTTTCCAAGACACTGCTGATTCTTTTGAAATGAGAAACAACTGCTCCTTTAATTTGGTCAAATGATGTAAATTTTTCCTCAAAAAAAGTCTTATTTTTTGAGGAAAAATATATGTAAAATAAGATCTAAAATGAAAATTTGCAATATCAACAGACTGTCCCATTTCTTTTCTGAAGCCCAGAGAGCTAGTAATGTATCAGCAGCTGGGTAGCTGGGAGAAACCAGAGATGGCAGGGCATCTTTTTTGGTAGTGACTTTGCTGCTGAGACCTGAGGGGTTGGATAGGAATCTCTGAGAATTTTTGCAGTTAGTGTCATTTTTGACTAGTTTTCACATCACTTTAAAGCCATTCCCCAAGTCAGTAGACATCACTGTTGTGCTGTGGCAGTCAACCCACCACAACTGTCTTAGGTACTTTAATATTCTTTACAATTTTGAACAGTCCTCAGCAAAATACATACATTAAAAATTTCATGGAAGTGGCTTTATAAACTGCTCCATGGTATATCTCAGCATGTTTCAAATGTGATAAGGAGCAGCCACTACTTATGGAATATTTGCAAATAGTTCACAATTAAGGAGTTAATCTTCAGGCTCATTAGCAGTCTCAGTACAGAGGTTACCAGCTCATGCTAAAAACAGTGTTGGGATTTCTTTTTGTGAACCACAGATAGCTCAGAGGACATCAGTTAGTTTGAAGCAAGTTATTGAATGCTGTCATAGGTAAAAATACCAGCTGTACTGCACCTGGTTTGATTTAATGATTAGAAAGTTAATATTCCCTATCTCAGGCATTTTTTTTATCCCCACTGCTCATTTTTCAATCAGCATTTTAAAAAGAATATCTGATGCCTCTTGGCCACAGACATTTTCTCTGTGGTAGTAAGTTTGGGCTTGCAGTAAAAACAGTAATTGCTACTAGCATCTAAAGCTTTCTAAAGATCTTTAGTTACATATGTACACATACCTTTCTTGAAGTATTTCTGAATGCCTTTGGCAGCATTGATCCGGCAAATGGAAGGTTGTCACTGGCAGCATCTGTCGTTCCAGGAGGCGTGCTTGTTCCAACTGATTGCAGTTGCTTCAGCACTGACACCTGAAAGGTGTATAAAAGAAAATAAAGAACAGAGGAGATGCACAGGGGTTAAAAAGCCAACCATCAGGCTTGGCTCATGCTCCCTCAGGCAGAAGTAGCGTCAGGTGTGTGGAAAAACATGACCGCTGACTCAGCAGAGCATCAAGGCTCTGCACTGGTCTAGCAAAGCAAAGATAACTGCAGACAGTTATTAATGGGACTGAAAAAGGGGATCAATCAGTACTGATATCCCTTAGTAATCCCTACCAGCATCCAGAACACCAGCAAGTTCTCCATGCAGTTAATATAGTGGGCTTGCTGACTGCAAGTGTGTATTGTGTATGTTGACTGCACTTGAGGGTCCTTGCCCATTAGAATTGGCCCACGCAGTGGGGAGTGGAAGAAGAGTGAGTGTTGAGTGGACGAGCGTACGTGCTGATTTGGCAAAGGATATAGGTTGAATTCTTGGGACGATAGTGACAATGATCAGAGTGCTTTTCTGATTAAAAATTGAGTATAGGGCGGACAAAATTTTTCCTCTCAGCAGTGACATGATTTGGCACAGTATGTGCCAATATTTAATGAAGAATACACATTTGGGACTGTCCAAGCTGGCTTTAGGCTCCTACAGCTGCTTTCAGAGCTCTGAAAGCTTTATTTTGGATTGGAAAAAAAAAAAAAAAACAACCCCACATTTGAACATCACCTGTCAGGGGTTTTGGGGACAGTATCTTGTGGTAGCAATCACAAGAGAAGGATCACTCAGAGATAAAGATCAAAACTACAGAGTGACAAAACATGCCTGTCCCTGGATATCCTGGATCAGAGTATCTGCTCAATACCTTGGTTTGCTTTGATGACTAGTGCTGACACTGAGATGCTGCTGCTTTTTCAGTAACAAAACTCCAGCTGAAAAAAAAAGTATATACAACATGCTGTGATTTTTTTCAGCTTTTTCCTTACATATAAACGTACAGCAGGAGACCAAGGCATTACAGTATGCATTTCTAATGCTATGTAAACAGACTTGCATTAAAAGTGAAAGAAATATCCGAATTCTATAAAAGTAAATATCATGCTTCTTTAATACAAACCTCATACCTACTGCTGTACCAAGAAGAATGACTGGAAAGTTTAAACTCAGTGTTTTCCTTATTGTTACCAATCAGTAATAAGTTCCCTCTTTAAATTCCATGATTGAATGTTTTCCAGACCTTCAATTGTTGTGGCACCATTTTCACCAGTAAATTTATAAGCATTTCCGTGCATTGCGTAGCAGAGTGTCCTCTTTTATATTTAATGTGGACCTCCTTTTTGGCAGTAGTAGTGTTGCAAAATAATGTTGAGTGTTCAGGAAGTGAAAGGGCTGTGCCTCTCAGATGAAGTGAGAGTTATTTGTGAAAGCATAACCTACACTATTGTTGCCCTCCTAAATATGTCTTAGTGCTGTATATTTGCTTTTATATTTAAAATTGCCACTTAATGGTTAATATGGGAAATGACTAGAAGAAAGGAAATTTTCAGCATTTTTATGCTGCATCTTGGCCACAGTTAGAACAACGGGTCAGTGGCACTAAACATAACCTGGTAGTTTGCTCATTTTGGTTTACCTTTGCATTCTTGCAGTGAATGAATAATAGTCAGTTAATACCATTAACTCTATTAATTTTTTTTTTTTATTTACAAAAGAAAAAGAAGCAGTGGGGAAGATTTTTTCTCATCGTCTCTGATTGCCAAGTTATTTGTATGTAGAGGGAAGATGCTTTTTGTATAATCAATCTGCTGCTACCCATTTAACTGCCAAGCATTCCTTCTCTATGGTAGCATAATGTTACCTAGGGAACAGCTTAAAGCTGACACATACAGTGGTGCCACAAATTAATTTCACAGTTATCAGGATATAGGGTGATAACAACAACATGAGCTACTGTGAAATTACCATTGTTGCCATTGAGTTACAGTGTAATTATTACTTTCGTGGCAACTATGCAAATAACTCATGTCACCACTGTAGGATGGGATGTGCTTTCCTTTCTCCAATTCAGTACTTTGTGCTTCAGAGACATCTTTATGTAGTATAAACTAGAGCTGTGCTTTGAATTAAAATCTACATATGGTTATATCTTGACAAAAAAAAAAAAAAAGAGAGAAAAAAAGAAAAGCAACAATTAAGAGACTAAAAATGAAGATCCCCTGCAGTCTATCCATTATCACCTGGAATCAGATACATAAATGTGTGCTAATTTAACAAAAAAATAAGCAAACTTATATTTCCATTATTTCCACCATGAAAGTGTGAATCTTCCTTCAAAAATCATAGAATGATAGAGTGGTTTGGGTTGGAAGGGACCTTAAGATCATTGAGTTCCAACCCCCCTGCCACGGGCGGGGACACCTCCCACTAGCCCAGGTTGCCCAAAGCCTCATCCAGCCTGGCCTTGAATAAACCTGGAATGCAAGATTCCAAAGGTTTATCAAGTTATTATAATTTTCTTTTCAGACTAAGTGAGTAAAATCTTTAGAAACGGAGTGTTACTGAGAAATAAATATATTTTTAGAGGGTTCTTGAAACAGTCCCACTGATACGCACGTCTTTCAGGTCGGCAAAAAAATTAAATAGCAGATCTAAAATTACGTCCAGTTGTAAAGAAAAGAGTAAATAACGCAAATGTGAGCTTTGATGGATGACAAGACACTTCACCATCTTCTTTCATGCCACTCCTTGCATCACCTAATCATCTTCGTGGCCTCCTCTGGACTCCCTCCAGCATGTCCATGTCTTTCCTGCGCTGAGGACAGAGCTGCACGCAGTATTGCAGGTGGGGTCTCACGAGAGCAGAGCAGAGGGGGAGAATCACCTCCCTCGACCTGCTGGTCACACTTCTTTTGATGGAGCCCACTACACAGTTGGCTTTCTGGGCTGCAAGCGCACATTGCCAGCTTGTGTTCAGCTTCTTATCCACCAATACCCCCAAGTCCTTCTCCTCAGGGCTGCTCTCAATCCATTCTCCTCCCAGCCTGTATTTGCGTTTGTGATTGCCCTTCCCCACGTGCAGGACCTCGCACTTGGCCTTATTGAATTTCATGAGGTTTGCATTGCCCCACCTCTCAAGCCTGTCAAGGTCGATCAGGATGGCATCCCTTCCCTCCAGCATGTCCACCACACCACACAGCTTGGTGTCATCGGCAAACTTGCTGAGGGTGCACTCGATCCCGCTGTCCATGTCTCTGACAAAGATGTTAAACAACACTGGTCCCAGTGCTGACCCCTGTGGAACGCCACTCATCACTGGTCTCCACTTGGACATGGAGCCATTGACCACAAATCTTTGAGTGAGACCATCCAGCCAATTCGTTATCCACTGGGCTGTTGTTCCATCCAATCCATCCAAAAGATGTCATGCAGTACAATGTTGAATGCTTTGCACAAGTCCAGGTAGATGATGTCAGTTGCGCTTCCCTTATCCACCAACGCTGTAATGGAGCTTTGTGTTAGTTACTTTTACTAAGGGACATTTTCAGATTTCTTTGTTGCCATTTTATGGAGGCTGTTAGTGGAAGGGACAGGTAAAGAGATGCTTGGTTACATTATGTATTCTTATATTGATAGGCAGGAAAAAACTTCGTCAGCAGGTGAAGATACCATTCAGAGTATGTAAGATGGAATGTATCTTTGACCCTGAAAAATGGTCCCTGGTAAAAACAAAGTGACTCTTGAGGCTTAATGATGGCAGAAGGCAAGAAGGTCACATAATGTGGTAAAGTTGGCACAGGCGGTCCCTGGATCACTGTAGTTCCAGATCCATATCTGGTTAGAACCAGAAATAAGTATGATCTGGGGGCTGCAGGTTAGGTTACATACATATTTTCAGAGAGGTAAGCTCCATGGTGGTGTGGTTTTTTTGTTTGTGTTTTGTTGTTTTTTTTTTCCTGTCCTTAGGCTGGGTTTTTCAAAAGTTCCTGCAGAGAGCTTAGGTGTTCAGCTTGCAGTTGTCTATGGATAGCTCACCTTAAACTCCTTTAAATTTCCCATTCTAGATAAGTAGCTAATGACCAGATTTTAAAAATTGCTGATAATTCAAGAGCTTTAAATGTTTAAATACTAAAGGAGAAAGAAAACTTTTGAGACATACCGTTTAGAAAAACATCATAGGTACTTTTGCATGAAAAGAATGAGGAAGTGGAGCTTGATTAAATAAGTCCGTAACCAAGTGAGAATCTGTATGTGTATGATAACTCACTATCATCAAAATTGTAAGTGCAAGATTTCCTTAAACAAAATTCTGGGGATGGAAAAGTTTTCTTTCTATTTTAGAACTTAGTGAAACTTCATTGAAAAATAATCCCAATAGGATGATAGCCTCTTTTTTAAAATTTAAATTCTTAATTTATATTTTATAGTGCATAAAAATGAAATTGGAGAAAACGTTTTCTCATTTTACTTATAAATATTTTTCAGATACTCTTTTGCAAATGATGTTTTTTGATTAAATTTGAAGTATTTTTTTAAATTGTAAGGTAGCTTGCAAACAATCTGTTTCCCTAGTTCTTGTTATATGGCATTGACAGAAATATGGAACAGCTTGATGAGCCTGTTTCTGTGAGAATTGACTTGTGGAGGAATAAATATGAACAATGTTCTGAAAGAGCTGTCTGTGTCCGCGAGCATTTCTAAAACACATATCGGTACTGCATCACCAAGATTTGAGTTGCAAACATATGTTGTAAATTTGTGTGAAAATACAACAATTGTACCTTTTTTCCTCACATGAATGAGCTACATGAATATTGGTTTTTTTTTTTTTTGAGGTTACAGAGAGAATTGTAGCAAAGCTAGTGAAAGAGTAGGAATAACACCCAAATGATGATGGAATGCAAAGAGCAGAGCCATGCTGGGTGTCAATGTTCCAATATATATTATCCATGTTTTTGAAAATAACAGTTTTCTGATGTAATTTCTTTAAAACTGAAGAGCTATGTAATCACAAAATTACAAATCAGTGTGCTGTCCTGCATCAAAGTACTCTGCTTTTAATTGGAAACATACAAATTCATAAGAAAAAGTCACTTTCATGAAGCTCCTACTGATCTTTCTGAATTGTACCTGAAGAAGGAGCATTTAAAACATTAGTTGGGGTATTTTTCAGTAGTTTGACAGTTGTAAGTTCATCTCTAGAAAAGCGATGTTCTGATTCTTTCTTGTCTTGATTTTTTTTTGGGGGGGTGGATCAGCACAACCTGCTCAGGTTTTACACTGATGGAATATACAAGTACTATAAAACCTCTGCAACTGATGATCTAGAGGGAAGTAATCACAAGATAAATAAACCGTATGTTCTGGCTCATTTATTATCCATGTGATGAATAATGGTGGAAAAGTGTGCAGTAACTAATGCACTGGCTTCATGGAATGACACCTGTTTATCATATGGTTGTTGCTCTTTCCAGAGGTTTGCTGACAAGTGTATTTATTGCAGTATGAGGATGTTGCTAATTAATATGGATGTTAGCAAGACTGTGGGAATACTCTGATAGATCTGATTGTTTGAAAATTTTCTTCCTGTCACCCTCCACTTTATCAGTTCTAGATGTTGAAGAGCTAAGTCGGTATTTAATGCCACATTATTGCTCAGGTGCAGTAATATTTAACCCATGTAAGTTTCAGTTGGAAGAAACATCTTGGTCTTATTAAGAGTTTCTGGAAAATCTGCTGCAATCCTTGCATGCTGTTGTTAGGAGTCAGCCTTGTGGGAGCAAGTCATTAAGGTTTAGAGCTGCCAGAGGTGCTCATTGTCCTGGTTTTGGAAGGAGTGGGGAGGGCAGGGTGGGTATTTGTGGGACTGTTGGGAACTTCTACTGTTGCTAATAATAAGCAAGAACCTCATCTTGATCATAAAAATCAAATCTTGTGTTTCGTATACCTGATGACCCAAAAAAGCAGTTATGCTCAGGATAAAGGTTATGTAGTGACAGGTTTCTTAATATGAGTAGATACAATATGGTTGTTGGGTTGTTTTTTTAAGGAATCTAAACTTGAACTATGTGACGGACTTTTGTTAAGAAATAAATACAACTTATCTTCAAAACTGCTTGCATAAAAATTCCTGGCAAATAGTGATAATTAAAAATAATTTGCTTGCAAAATAGGTAGCATTACTTCAATTATTGTATTGCTTTTAGTGTCATTTATTTAAGGTTTCTTAGATTTACTGGACAAATAATGATAATTCTGTGCTGTATGTGACACATCTGCTGTTTTAAAATGGCAAGGAAGGCTAGATCTCTTCCTACATTTTCAAGGGATGGATCAGCTTGTTAGTTTGATGGATTTCTTGTCCTGATAACCAGTTCCAGATATCCTGAGGGGAGACAGGATAGTAGAGTGGGCTTTTTTGGTGTTAACCAGCTAGTTTTCTCCCCTTTTGTTTCCTCTGCCTTTTTTTTTAAATCTCCATTATACTTTTTTGTTGTTCCTAAAGTGGCCTTCTGTGACTTCGCTAGTTAAGGGGGCTGAGCCAAGTCCTGTAATGTAATCTTTCTTCCTTTGCTTGCCGAGTAGCTGTTGGAAAAGTTGCAACTTTCCAGGCTGATCTTGCATTTTCTCCTTCAGCCTCTGGCTAGCTGATGAGTGGTCAAAGTGCTTGTCAGCAGCAGCCTGAAAGCTGAGGTCCAGATCTGACTGTCAGGGAAGTGGATTAGGACCTGGTGGTTTACAAAGGGTCAAAATCTACATTATAGCTGAGTCACTCTCCTGCCACATAGTCAATTTAAACCTCTGAACTGAGGTCTGTAAGCAGAGCCCTGGGAAGGTCCTTTGACAGGTTCTCATGACTGCTGTCAGGTAGAGGCAACCTAATCTGATCTGGAAGTATAACCTGAGCTATATTATGTGCTGTAAGTACAGGTGAGTGTGCACGGTACTCAGATGTGGTGTAAGGGTGAGTAAAAGCCTTTCTTTTAGGAGTGTCAACAGACAGGAAGGATATCAGAGGATGAGGCACCTGTTATTTTTATGTTCTCACAGTTGATGCCACTTGGTGCTTTGTGCTGTGACTTTATCCAAGGAAAAAAATGAACAATGTGAGAATGAGGGAAGTCCTTAGTTATGCTTCACTTGGTGAAAGATGAACTTTTAACGTGGGACTTGTGTGCCCTTTCCTGTTTGTCAGTCACTGACCCTCAGACACATGGATGGACATGCGCTTACTTGAAAAAACCCCCTTCTCTTGGAAGTTCCACCTACTGGGAGAGACTTAAAATGCCTTTACACAAAACTGTATCTCCTTACCAAGACTGAAAACTGTGGTCCTCTTGTTTCAAAAGAATAAACCTACTATTTCTTTATGCACGGCCGCTGAAAGTTAACAGTTATGATCTGTGCTCTGAAGAATATAAATAGTTCCTCTTCTCCAGGGAAAAATACATAAATCAGTGCCAAATCTTGCTAAATTAAAAAAACAAATAATCTATTTCACTTTGGCAGGGTTGGTAATGTTCTGATCCTTGGCTTCAGGGCCAACGTATTTTTCTAGGTCTACATAGAAAGATGTTCATGTCATTTCTGCCTCTACAGTAAATAAAAAGCTGGATCAGCTTTCCTATGTTGTCTCTGTAATGAGTTCCAACTGGAGAACTGTCCCTCCATGCTTGGCAGCTTAGGCAGCTTTTCAGTGGAGCATTTTCTGGTTTTAGAAAGAAAGATTTTTAACCTCTTCCTTGCCCAGAAAGGTGCAGACATTGCAACATAAGAGATTACCTTAAAAATAGAAACTTCATCAAAGTTTTGAGATTTATGGACATTAGTCTATTTTCTGTTTATCCAGAAGAGTCCTCCATGCTCTGACATGTCTTATCTCTTGCTTGGGGAATCAAGAATATACTTTTAGTTTTCTTGTTCATAGTAAGATAGAGGTTCTGGCATCCATTGCACAAAATACAGCCTAGGACTGTGAGTTGCTCTCTCATATCAGCTGCTTCTATATGGCATAAATTTTTTTTTTTTTAATTACTTTTCTCAGTAGTCTTTCTCTAGGTTTTTACTCATTGAAATGCTAAAACCTGCAGGAAGTTTGTTTGTAAAATCCTTCAACTGGTCGGTTTGCCACTGACTGGGGAAACAAGCTCAGTGGTAATGAAGTTTTAAGAGGGCGATATATGGCAATGATCCACTCAAACAATACCAGATAGGTGAAACTGTCTTAGAGCAGAAATGTGATTTCTACCAGCTTCCCTAGAAAATGATATGTGATTAGGGAATTCCTTAGGGAAGAATGATCCCTTTCCATTGTTCCTCACTAAGATCTACAAAGAGCTCTCTCTATCTTATTTTGCCTGTCCTCAGGTTCTCATTATGGATGAATTAGATCCGCCACATCAGTGTGCTGTTTACAGCTATGAATTCCCTCCCTCATCACATGTGGAAGACCTGGCAAAGTGCCGAGCACTTTGGCCAACACTGAGAAAACTCTTAGTCTTGTCTTTAATTTTAAATTAAGCCAAATTCGTTTGCTTAAACTTGAACGCATGCTTCAGTGTATGCACAGCATAGGGCCACAATGCTTAAGTATGCAAATATAATGTGTATACTGTATGTAGTATTTATGTTGGATCATGGCAATAAACTTGGTCCTGGGAATTCAGCTGTTGCTTCTTGTGTGATGATGCCCTGACATGCGGCCAGTGACCTGCCCTAAAGCAGCTCGTTTGCTGGAAGTACTCAAGGGATCAATCCTGAGTTTCACCCAGAGACTACCTACTAAGAACACTAATACTCCTGTCACACCATGGATAGTCGTGATCTTGTATGAGTACATTTCTGTGAGGAGTAGGATTAATAATTAATGCATGTTCCCTCTGTGTAGAATAGGATAATCTCTGACAGATGGTGGTTTTTAACAAGAACGCTGCAGTAATTCAGATCAGACTAAGCATGTTTTATCTCTGCCTCAAAGCTACAAGACACTTACATGGATGTATGTAAAACCTGCATGTCTTTCTTGCATTCTGTTACTAGTTTTAGATCGTGGACATACTGGATTTTTGAGAGGTGATAGTAGTAGTGGTGGTAGAGGGGTTATGTCAAATTTCATAGCATTATAGAAATGGTCTGCTGTTAGCTGTCAAGTATGCCTGTCTGTAGGTCAACAGCTGAGAGGAAAAACAAATTGCTACCAATACTAGCAACTTATTAAAAAATGCAAGTCTATGAAACAGTATTTTGTACCAGCTTTACTGGTATGAGTTAATATAAAAATACAATAGTTGGGTTTATTTATTCCTTAAATGCCTTCTATAGTGCTGTCAAGGAAACAGGATGCTTAATCAGTGTTCCCGTTTTACTGAGGCATGCTCACCTAAGATTTAGAGGTCAAATTGGGCACACATCATTATAGTCAAGCTGCACTGGCCTCCAAGGAGAGACCGTCTGTCTCCTTATGAAAGCTGCAGAGATATATTAATGAATGATGGAGTGGTTGATGTGTTGTCAGGAGCTCATCCAACATCAGCATCAGGTTGATGTGCTAGAAGGACTGCCTGATGTCATATAAATATGTTGGATATTTAGATTCTCTCATTGTATGTAACAAACTGTTATAAAAAAGCATGCACCGTGGCAAACTTGTGATGGATAGGTGTCATTGCCTAAATGAAGGCTTTGAAGTACAAATGTATGTGTAAGTAGCTATTTTCTTCCATTTGTAGAATACTGTGATAACTGTTTCTCAGAATGAGTAATGTACCAATTATAGCACCAAGACTCTGTCTAAAAGTGCTTCATGTCATGCTAAGTAGACATAGATACGTCTATTGAATGCAGCATCTAGCTTGCATCATTGTAAGTATCCATTTGGACCTTTTTTCTCTGGAAATGTGATTTTGAAATACTGTACATCTGTTCAACAGAATATATGTATTTTTCAAATTTGTTGAAAGGTATATAATATTTTTCAAATAAATTGACTGATTATTTAATCAATTTTTATATTGAGAAGGCTATTAACATATGAGAATATCTTTTAGGTTACCAAGTCAATCAAAATACCTGGTAGTTACGAGACACTGGGAGTGATTGTTAAAGTCACTTAAAGAGTTGCCCCTGTTAAGTCCCTAAAGCCTGAAGGCACTTAAAGGCTGCCAGAGTACTTACACTGCTGTACAATTAAAATGCTTCTCAATGCTGAACTGTACAGTAGGTTTCCAAACAGGAGGTCTTCCTGTTCCACATCATTTCAGTCCCTCCAGGTTAACCAAACCAAATGTACAGAAGGAGCTAGTAGCTACCTGATGCTGAAAGCTAATAGTGCAGTGATTTAGCAAGTATATTTGGTGTATTAAATATGGGAGTTCCAGTCCCTCCTCTTCCTGATTTTTGAGTAAATGCTTGAATTTGTGTACTTCTACAGCTCAGGGCTCAGACATAGGTTGTCTGATGGTGGTTGCTATGGAACTATGTTTTTCTTTCTTTTTCAGATGGAAAAGCAAAACTTAAATTTATTCCTTTGTGAGCAAGTTCATAGTGATAACCTTTGGAGAAGGAAAGGCATGGCTCTGGCCATGTCAGGTATTCAAGCAACTAAACTATTTACAGCTAGCATCTTTGACTGGTTTTTGAAAATCTCTCGTGTACCCCTACCTACTCTGTTCGTTTAGTGTGTGTTTGGAGCCTGAGCTTGGCTCAAACCACTTCACTGCACAGAAGGGCAGCTGGAAGTTACGTTTAGTTAACTTTGGGGTTGCAAAGCCAAAATCTTGCCTTTGCGGATGAAACAATGGTTAGAAAGGTTACGTTAATACTTGCGTTTTGAATTCATGCAAAGGGACTAGCATGTGCCTGAATGGCAGAAAATATCTAGCAGTCAAAATACAAGCTAATTCTGTGAATGAGCGGTTATAGTGGTAAATGTAAGATTTAGAAGGCAGGATATTCTAAAATCTGTGTTAAGTTTTGGAACTTTAAGAAGTGCAAATCTTATTACTGTATCATCAAGATGGCACATAAGCCTAAGCCTGTAATTCAAATCACTTGCATGATTTGAGGAAAGCTAATTCTGATTCTGGTGGCAATGCAATACTCAAGATAAGTGTTATTCTAGTTGTGTTTCTGTTGAGATGAGTTAGAAATAGCATGAACGGACATCATCTGGTATGGCTGGATTCAGTTTGGACTTCAATTCCCCTCAGATTCTGTCCACAGGTATTTTTTACGCACCCATTCACATCTCAGTTCTATACACCAAATCCTCTGTCTTTTGCAAGTGTAAGCAAATGGGAGAGGAGAAGCAAAGAGTCTAAGATCTGCCTTAGTAATTGCATGTCCTTCAGGAACCACCAGGTATATCCCCGGCTTGCACATATTTGAGTTCTGACTCTTCTTCATTTGTGAATTTGATTCAAAGTCTTCAAATAAGACTGGATCAATAACTCTGTCTGGGTAACTTGTTTTGTCTCCTCCAAAGTGAAAATGAGATGTGGTTTTGTGTTCTCTGAGTTTTGAGTATACACATCTTCCAACACCTTCTTTTACATCGTGATTTCAATATTAGCATTAAGTCTTCAAAATAATTCCTCTACGTATAGTACTTGGCTCTGGACCACAGGGGAGAGAGATTTTATGATAGCAGCCATCCCAGTGTTGTCTCTGTTTTAGATGCTGCTGTGGAGATTTGTATTGAAAGGAGCCTAAAGAATGACTGGGAGATGTGTATACTGCTTCCCACTGACATTGCTGGGATGAGTCTCTCTACGTCCTAATGATTGCTGTTAGGTGTGTGTATTATTAGTTTATAGTACATGTGGTGTATGTATTTGTTCAATAAGCGATCATCTTGGTGGATCTACGGGGAAGAGGCTAGAAGTGGAGTCTGCAATGAAGAGTGAGAGCTGGAGCAGAGAGATTCAGAAATACAAAGGCAATACAGAGAAATGAGTGAATGGGAAACACAGTACAGTAAAGCAGTGTTCAAAAAGTGTGAGAATGCAGCACTGAACGAATAATGATAATCTATAAATTCATTAATATGTAATATCTATTGTGTCTCTTGACTTTTGCACAGTACCCCATTGAGATCAATGGATGATTGAGTATAGATTGACAATTGTCAGCTTTATCGATTGTGTTCGTAGACTGAGATCAAGAATAGAAGTTGATCTCTGCAGCATGTTTCATAAGTGTGCTCTATGTCTGAGAAATTGCTCTCACCCACTAGAAAATATTTTCAAAACCTTAATGCCTACAGTAAGATTTCTGTGAAACAGTAGTCTGAAATCTGTTTTATTTTTCCTGTAGAAGTAGATTGACTTATAAGATATAGAAAAAAATAAAGTTCTGAGTTATGTCAGCACATGGCATTAGTATTACGCTCAATTCAAGTTCAGGTTATTTATTGTAACACAATGGAAATGCTCAGAGAGTATTTTCTGTAGAGTTAGGGAGAGGCTAACAGCAGTTTATTGTAAGAACAGGGAAGATTCTGTTCTTGCTGTACAGAAGCAGCAAGATTATTAAATATTATGAGACATGATAGGCTATGCTGTTATTGAAATGGATCTGCGATACATACTGAGGTTAACCAGCCTTGCACTCTGCTTGCTTTTATTTCATAGCATTCTGGTATTATGAAGTTAAGGGAAATATAAGTACTTTTCCAATTTTGTTACTCCAGATATTCTTGGACACAAAGCTAATGAAGTTAGCTGTTGCATGGACCTGTACTTGGGTGCTCTTAGATCTTTGTTCTGAGATTGGACTTGAGAAGGGCAAACAGTGTTCTGTAGTACCCAGTATGTGTTTATTGGGTTCTTGTACTAATGTTTTCTTGGTAGCCTGTGTTTTTTTTGCTTTGAGTTTGTAGACCCACATAAAAGACAAAAGGTGATATAAACATGAGTTCATGTATGTATGGGGTCTGTCCGAGCTGGAGTCAGTCTCCTCCCAGTGCTGGGTGCTGCCCTGGCAGCCAGCAGGGGGTTTATAACACAGCTTGGGAGGGGCGGAGCCGGGACAGCTGACCCGGATTGGCTGTTCCAGACCATGTGACCTCAGCTCAGCCAGAACAGCCAAGGGCAGGAGGAGGAGGGGGGCATTGGTGACTGTGTTTGTCTCCAGGAGCAGCTGCTGCACACACTGAAGCTCTGCTTTCCCGGGAAGTGGCCGGACATTGCTCACTGAGGGGAAGTAGAGGATAACATCTTTGTTTGACTTTTGTTTCTGTGCATGGCCTTGGCCTTTAATTGAACTGCTTTTACTTGACCCACGGGTTTTTCATCTTATTCTCCCCCTTTATTTTGCTGAAGGGGGAGTGATAGAGGGGCCTGGTGGGCACCTGGCATCCAGCCAAGGTTAACCTGCCACAATGTAACAAATATTTATTCCACTTTTTGTCTGTGGTTTTAAACAACATCCCTGTTATAATCCAGGTATTTGAATCAAAGATATTACACCATTAGTCAGAAGTTATCATGTCACCATGAACTGTATTTGAGTTTGTTAATGGTATATCTGCCATATTAATTAAAGAGGTGCCAAATCAAGGTCTATACCTGTGTGACAAAATTAAAAGCTTTAGGTATGTCTGCCCAATGAATGCTGATTATTTTTGTCATATGGTAAGTTGTGTTTTCATTACAGATTTCCCAGTGTTGCTTATAGACTGTGTTTAAGAAGAGTGTGTGCGGGTGTCTGGTACAAGTTGGTATGTACCTCCTCCTGAGTTGACAGCTGCTGCAGTAATTTCAAGAAGAATGCACGTTGCCTTCCCTGTGGCTTCTCCAGGTGTTACAATGCCTGGAGGAGGTGAAATGGCACTAACTTTTACAGATGTCAACATCTGCACCAGAGTAGAGCTCTGTTGATTAAAACTTGGATAGTCTAACACCTTAACAGTAATTAACCCAAACTATTTGTGACTGTGAAAATGACATTTCATGTTACAGATAGCTTCTTCTCTCCCCTCCTTCCTCTGAGTTTTAAAGGAAATAGTCTGTTTGTTTTACTGTAGGAACCTGGAGGATTTTATGTGAAATATTTCTACATTTCGTAGAAATATTAATTGAAAAACATTCTTTAATAATACTTTAAGTCATCCCTTGAATTAATTGAATTTGTTGTGTAGTCAGATTGTTGAATAGAGTAATACTTTGAAAAATAAAAAGATTAGGATTGAACTATTATACACTAGAATTAGATATAAATTTGGAGACTACAACATTCACTTTACAATCCAGATACACATATCATTTAATACTATGTAGTGTGAACAAATCTGTAGATTGAAACTTGCCTGCTGGATGGACACCTCAGAAGATGCGTGGTCTGCTCAGCTCCTCTGTGAGCAGTAGACACCATGCTCATTTTAGAAGCTCTGGAAAGCATCTCTGTCTCTGTGTACTCAACATTGTAAGTGATGTGTATTTTCTGTACACTGGGACAAAGTTTCATATGCTGCTTTGTGTAGCAGAGGCAGAAGCACCACAATTTTGTTCTGGAAAAGTGACTGAAGAAGCTGCAGCTTCTTTGTAACTGACCTAGAAATGATAAGCAGCAAGGCCTAATTAAGGATGTGCAGGTAAGGTTTGTGAGAACCACCTGCATGAGAATTGTATGCTGGCAATTTCTTCCCCATCTAAGAAGTAGTACGGGTATGAAAATTATGTATAGTTGCGCATAAACAGCTGGCCAGCTTCCAAATTCTTCCTGGTAGTATCTCGTAGTAGAGGTATTTGCAGGCAAGCCTAGTTATAGGTTTTAAGAAAACCACTGTTGGGAGAAACTTTTCTCTTCTGATGTCACTTTGGGTCATGTGTTTTTGGTCTCTGTAGGAGCCTGTGGTACTGAGGGTTGCAGAGTCTCGCTCTGTCAGCAGAGATAACTGACAGCAGCTTCCATCTCATACTTCGAACTGTGACTTATACCTGGGGATATTCTGTTTTTCAGCTTTCCCTGCTTTTTGTTCTTGATAGCCTTGATAAACATGTAGTGGTGAAATCTGCATTTTACCAGCTCATTTTTGGAACGGAGAATAACTGTATTGGTGTCCTACAAGCTTGTTAGAAAGAGAAACTCATGCAGGTTGTGTCTGCATGCCACTTACTAAGCATTCCACATAAATGCTTGCTTGGTTTTGGACAGCATTTAAGATGTGTGTGTATATATATTTTAAAGAGAGATTTAAAAGCACCAGTGATTTGTAACTAGCTTTTAGGGTGATGGTGCTCTTTCTAATGTGATAGTACCACACTGCCATTGTGCTGGGCAGTCAAGATAAGGGACCTTGGTCCAGGTGAAAGGCTGCTCACATCGTTTGTGGGTTTGCCACGGTTTGGATCTGGGGGCCTTCATGGCCTCCTGTAAGCATCTTCTGTGTTCCCAGGATTTTCCTGGAGCAGGGACAAGCTGGCAAGAACTTTCTCCTGTGTTCATTCTTTTGTTTGTTTACATTGTGATTGATATGTTAAAAGGTGAAAGAAAGCACAAAAAAAAGGTAAACTGAAGATATTTAGAAACAGGCCTAAATTATGTTATAGGCCAAAATAGCGCTTTTTTTTTTTTTTTTTTTTTTTTTTTTGACAACCAGGATGTAAACCAAGGATTTTATGACGTAGCAGCTGATGTTAGCAAAATTTCAAAAAGTTCAGAAAACTTAGCCTCTTGCGTTTGTTCTGGACTCATAAATGAATAGCCCCAGTTTTAATCAACAGCCTGTTCTTTTAGAGATGAAAAGACAGATATATTCAGTCTCCAAAACCAAATTTAGTGCTCAGTGACAAATGTTTACATTCATGTACCTCTCTTCCCCCAAGCTACACTAACAAGGCTGAGTTCCGTTTTTTAGAGATTAATATAAACTACAAGTATTTCCTATTTGGCATAATTTTGTAAATGCAATATTTTTCTTTTAAGAAAAAAACCTATTTAATACCTAGAAATTACACTATCGAAAAAATGTGTAGCATTTGAAAAGCAAAACTGTCTTCCATGTAGTTCTGTTTTCAAAAATGGATTTTTCAGTTAAAAGGTAGACTGGAATCAGTCAATTGCCATAAAAATAAAGGAGTAAGGAAAAACAAAAATGTTGAAGTAGTGAAGCTATTTAGTGAGATCACATTTAAAATGCACATGAATTATCAAAAAAGAAAATAAAAACGTCAAGTTTATGGCACTTGACAGTGGTATTGGTCAAGAAGATGTAAAGAAATTTGTAAAGCCTGGAAACAGTGATACTGCACGTAGCTAAATAAGTTTCAGTCCAGGAGATTGTCAGCCTGTGTCTGGAAACAGAGGCTTTCTGAGATACAAATATTCCAGCAGAGAAGCTGCCGTGTTTCAGGAATACTGAAAAAGCTATTGAGATTTTAAGTGTTATAATATGTGTCTTAATGTGAATACATGTTTGAATAAGGTATTATCTGGTAAGATTATTAGCTGTATCTTCCATGCTGTCACAAGAAAGGGGGAATTCCTTACGGCACTGGAGAGCTCTCTTACGCCGCGTGCTGTGCGCTGGTGCGGTGCGGCAGAGAGAGCGCAGTGTAGCCGGCTGGCCTGCCAGGTCTGTGGTGTGGAACAGTGGTGGGTGCTGCGGAGCCAGACCCTGCCCGTTTGTGCATGTGCTGGTGAGACTCCTCAGGCTGGATCTTGGCTGGAGCATTTGCAGAACTGCAGCTGGTGCTGGAGCGCTCTCATGACAGATTTGGTTCTGAACTCGTCTGGTGAACCAAAGTGGAGCAGTAACATAGATGCACCAAAGAGCAAAGAACGGTGAGCCTGTGGCCCTGGTATCGTAATACATAAGCAACAGGTGATGCTCACAGCCCCTTTGAGGAGCAATATCACCTCTGCACACTTCAGAAGTAAGACAAAGACTGACCTTTTCTAGATCATTCAAGCAACATGTGGAAGAACTTGAAACTGTGAGCTCTTGAAACACTGTTTCACTTCTAAGCCCTAGAGCAGTGTGATTAAGATATTTTAAAACATAAAGTATGCTCCTGAGCTGGTAGTCAATTCATTTCCACATGCATTTGCTTCAGTAAAAGTAGCCCCATATACACAGTACAGAATGTGTCTTATGGTGACTAAGCTATGTATTATTATTGGAACAAAGAGAAAAGAAAACAGTCACAGACAGGTATTTTAAAGATACTGCTGAATGTGACGAAAATTAATTTTTTTCTTACACCATCATCTGTTCTGAATATAATGTATTAGTGTAGCATGTGTGCTTTGTTAGTATTCATGAATACTGCAGTATTTCAAGCGCTTGCAGAGAAGAATCTGCCTTTACTTCACAATGTATTTTTGTATCACTGTCACTTATATTAATATGTAATATACCTCATGTAGTGTCTTGTAATTTGAAGTTTCCCAACTGGGGAGGCCTCACACTACTCCTCATAGGGACATTCTTGGAAACTTTGTCCTCTCTTAGGGCAGAATTTCATTAAAATACATACTTGGTGCAGCAAGTAACAAAAACTACCCTTCATCTAGCTCGACTGTTCGTAGGCTGGAAGTACTTTCTAAAATGGTCTCTAACACTTAAAGGCAGCTTTCAGAAGGGACTGATGGTTGGAGACATAAGGGGTTCTTCTCTGGAGTATACCGCTTCTAGTTGCTCTTTGGCAGTGTCAGCTCTGTCAGGAAGATCTGTTTATTAACATGCTGGCTGAAAACAGGGAAATTCTGAGGTCTGTTGCCCCCGAGCCTCTCTTTATACCACAGATGGTTTATTTCAGAGATTGCTATATTCTGAATTTACTGAAATAAAGTGTTTTGAAAGAATTTAAAAGTCTGATTAGATGGAAGGGTTTTGTTTCCTTCTCACAAACTCCCCTTTTATTCAACAGAACTATTAGATACCACAGTCACACTTCAATTTCACTTTCATTCTGTAAGTGTGCATCGGACAGATAGATGCTTTATATGACGGGTGAAAGTGGAGGTTTCCTTCAGGATAGTTTCTTTTCAAAGTTGTTTATTTGCAGAGTGCACCCTCAGGATAGTACTAATACTTTTGTTAGCAAGTGATTTGTGCCAGCCTCAATAGAAATAAAACATTTGATTTGTACATTCCATTGTAAACAAATGTGCACATGCTTGCTGTCTTCACACATACAGTATTTTATCAACATGAAGAGATCCTTATTTATTTTATTCCAGCATGTAGTGAATACCAAAGAAAGTAGTGTATAAGTTGTAATAAATTGTTATGAAACGAGTAAGAAAGTTACCTAACATTAAATTCAGACAAGTAGTGAGAGTCTACCATGCAGAACATGTCTTCAAAATGTTGCATACAGCTGGAAAATAATTTCTTTGTGTTACTCTGTAAGAAATATGGAAGTGAATATTCTGTTTGGATTCCTATTTTACTAAAAAAGAGGAGAGCTTCATGTTAATACTGTTTCTGGTACGTTTGGTAACATCTTTGAGTGGTTTAAATTATGCTATTCCATGTGGTAATCACAGTGTACAAATCACTGTGTTTTGTTCAGTATGTTTAGAATATAGTGTGTTAACATTCATTAACCTTCAGGTATTTATTTCTTTTTTTATTTATTTATTAAAACCCAGAACTTAAATGTAAAATAAAATTATTATTTAATGTTATGACGCAGTATGTATACATCCTAAATTACACCTTATTTTCTTTATGAAACTCACACAGAACCTGCTAGATATTCCCCATATGATTGCTATTTGATATTTAGATCCAAGAGATCAAATTGATAGGAGAATCATTAAGGGAAGACACTTTCAAAATTAATCTGTAGGATTTCTCATTAGTGGGAGAGCATACTGATTATTGCAATAATTACTGCTATAGTTAGATGCAGTGGAGAACAACGTCAAGTGAACTGAATGTTATGAACAACATAAAGATATCCAGTCTTTCCTCATTACCAGTAATTTCAAGTGTACTTCCTGCTTCTTTCTTTGTCTAAAGAAGTATGCAAATAAGACTACTTAGTTTTCTGAAAATGAAAAATACCAAGTATGAAATTATTTTAATACTAACAGCAATTTGGCATATCTTCACAAATTACCAGAGAATTGTAACAGTGGTGGTCATAAGACTTGTCTGAGCTATAAGAGAATTGCAGTATTTAGAGACTTGAAATGTCTCACAAGTTACACCTCTGTCACGCTAAACAGAAAAAATATTTAATTATCTGACAGAATGCTGATTTTTACCACTCAGACTACATCTGTATCTATCAGAATTTGAAAAAATGGTATCTTCCATTCTATGGGATTTTGTACTAGAAAACAACTGTTTCTTTTGACATTCAAAAATGTAGTTTGTTTTTTAATAACCATATGCAGTTTGTTCTCATGCAGGTATTAAAATCCATACACTTACCTGGGTGGTCTAGTCAATATTAATTCATAAGTGTATGATATGAAAAACAAAAATTGGTGTGACTTGATGTTATTTATGAAAGTGTTATTCTTTTCTCAAAACAGATTCTTAAAATCCCATCAAGGAACTCTGAATCTCAATGGCTTCTAAGTTTACTGGTTCTATTTACAGGTTATTTTTCCTTCAAAATGGTCTAATCAAGAGGCGTCCAACTTCAACAGCAGTCTAACAATGAAACTTTTATTTTTTACTGTCATATTAATGCTTGTCAAAGGGATTCTTCATTGGACACTCAACAATCTTCCTGATGATCAGTGACTCAGTCTGAAGTCCAGGTCACTCTTGAGTTGCCTTCACCCTTCAGAACAAGCATGAGTAAAAGTAGGAAAAATGTTGCTGTAATTTCACCTTAAGGTACAACAAAGTTAGAGACAGACTTAGAATAGAACAGAATCCTTAAGACTGGAAAAAACCTCAAGGATCATCAAGTCAAACCGTTAACCCAACACCACCTAAGTCACTAAACC
>NW_010124099.1:0-3911 GCF_000699245.1 Pterocles gutturalis
CTCCACCACCTCATGGTCACTGAGAACCCTTTCCTCTCGGATTTCTCTTGCCCATCCTCATCCGGACAGCATTCCACCGAGACCTCCGTGGGCTGCAGCACCAGTGGCACCATGACAGTGTTGCCTGGGGTTTGTCCTTTGCCTGCAATCACTGCAATTAATTCCTAAGACACAGCAATTCTTTAAAAAGCACGGCACACATGGCCCAAGCTGCAGCAGGATGGCAAACCCCAGGGGTGCAAGGGGACCCCGCATCCACGCAGCGTGCAGGCAGGAGTGACAGCCCGCACCCGGCACATGCAGAGCTGCCTTAATTACTGCTCCCACCGCAGCCTGATAATTTGCTGATACCCGTGTCTCCCAACACAGCCCCTGTGATCTGCCGCATAATTGGGAGACTTACAACAAGCTGGGAGGAGGAAGCCAAAAGGAGCTTTTTTTTTTTTTTTTCCTTTTTTTCTTTCTTTTTTTCGCTTCCCCCATGTTCTCGAGTAATCTTTAATCACAGCGCCTGCAAAGGTCAAGTGTATTCCTCATTAGCCTCCAGACCAGCGGCTTCACGAGAGTCTGGAGTCCTCCAGATCAAAGGGAAGAGGGAGGTGGAGCATGAAGGGGGTGGAAGATGCATTAACAACCCAAAAGCCAGGGGATCTTCCCCTGGGAGGCTGCTCAACAGATTTATTGGCAGCACGGGTCCTGCGCGGGGAGCCAGGACCGACCTGCTGGGAAACACCAGGGAAAACATCCCAGTGGCCAATGGGACAAACGGGGAGGTGTACTGGGGGCCCAGGGAGTGCCTGGGGAAGCTCGAGGGTACCCTGGCATTGAGGTCACAGTTCAGGTGAAAAAATGGGGTTTGTGGTGAGAAATAGCCCTTCCCAGAAGAGTTGGGAAAAGATGCTGCTTCTCCCTGTGCACTTCAAGAATTACCATCAACGTCAGCGTCGCTGAGAGAATAGTTAAACTAGCTGTGTAAAAAAGAGCGTGTGTCAGTGAGATATTTCCAAACGCACTTGAGAATTACTCCTAACAAAGACAGATTAATAATTTTTCAGGAAAAATTAACAAAACCCAGAAAATACTTTATCCTTTTGCATTTGAAGCTTCATGGAAACAGCTTCCCTTCACAATATTCTTTCTGAACAGAGAAGTCGGCAGCCATTCCTTGAAGCAGCCCCTTGCTGAACCTCTCCAGATGCTGTCCCCGCTGCGGTTTGTCCTTCGAGGAAAGCCACGGCCGAAGGGAGGAGGAGACACTTCCCAGCAGCCCAGCACGGCTGCAGGTAGGGGCAGGATGCTCCAGGGGCTGGCAACCCCACCCTGAGGCTGCGGGCTGCAGAAGATGATGTTTAAGAACCCTTCTACCCTTTTTTTTTTTTCCCCGTGATCCACAATATCCAAGTGTCCAGCCCCCTTTCCAGAAGGCCGTGGAAGCCAGGGGTTTATCTGGGGACCTGTTTGTAATTAGTATGCGCAGGTTTGGGTTCGGCACTTGCCTTCTGTAACTTGCAAATCCCATCCCTAAAAAATTCCATGATTTTTCAAATAAATCCAGGGCCCACTTTTGAGCTTGAAGACATCCATTAGTCAGACTCATTTGCCTAGGAACATGAAAGTCCTTTCCCATTTATCTCCTCGTTTGAACTACATAAATAGCCCACAGCAAAAACTCCTCATCTTTCCACTATTCCAACAAATAGCAGCCTTTGAGAAAGAAAAATTAGTGGTGGGTAATTATTTTTGAGGCAGATACCAAAATGATAATTTCTTAAACAATTACTTTGAAATATTAACAATTGTTCTCTAAATTCCAATTTAATTCCTGATATGAATTATAGTTTGTCAGATCTGTGCTTCTGAAACATTTGTTCCTTGAAAAGAACATAAAAAACGGCAGCGTAACCTTTTGCCTCCTCGCCCTCTGAGCAGAGCGAAATGCCTTCGCTCTTCTTTTATCAACACAAATAATTAAAACACAAGAGAATGTTTGGGATTTATGCAGTTGTTTTTTGGCATCTTATTCATATTTATTTGATCTGTAAGATAGCATTTTAATTAAAAGCTCACTCTCTCTTCCTCCCACCCCTGCCCAGAGAATAAATTATTTACCACCCCCCCGCTGCCACGTGCTGGCAGACAGACCCCGCTGGCGATGCGGATGCTGGCGGTGAATCCCTCACCCACAGGGACCCGGGATGCCCGGTGTGATGGGCCAGCTCTGCCGCCCCACCTGCCCGCTGCCCTGGGGAAGGGGAAACCCCCGGCACCATGGCTGGGTCCATCGCGCTGCCTTTGACCCTTGGCGGGCTTTCCCCTGGAAATAAAAAGGGGTTTTCTTCTGGGTGAGGGCTATGTTTGTGTAAAAGCATCTCTCTGTAGCTGCAGCCTGGGGCAAGGTTGGGATTATCCCCCATGGGCAGGAGGCAGCCCAGCAGGACGTGGCTTTGTTGATGCTCCAGGTCCCCACTGGCAGCCGGGGAGTCTTTCACTGAAGCACAGTTACTACAAAGACCTTTTCATTCCATTTTCTCTTCTCTCCCTTTGCACCCCATTATACAACCTTTACTCGCTCCTCTTCGGTGGGATTTAGATACAACTCTGTAGTTGTATCTAAACCACGTGCCTCAGCCATACTGGGAAATATTGTCCTGCTCCGAAATGGGCTCCTGTGGGACTCCTGATGGTTAAAATGCAGCTCCCAGCAGTAGGCATGACATTTACATTTAAGTCAAACTTCCCTGACCAGTGCTGGTGTTGGTGGGCAGCTGTGGGTGAGCGCTGGGTCCTCATCCCTTCCTTCTCTGCAGCTGCTCTGACAGCAGCCCAATGGCCACTCAATACCCCAGTCTCCGTTCAGAAGGACTCTGATCTCCATAAATGACATAAAAATGCCTCCACATAATTAAATACCAGCACCTAGAATTATTTATGAGACTTTAGAGCTATGCAAATTGAGCACTTGAAGCATTTTCATAAGTATTTATGAGTAACCGTGAGAAGATCAACCCCAGTGGCCGGTTGAAAGCAAGGGTTGGGTTTGATCCAAAATGAGCTGCTCCGCCGGCTGGCAATAGGGCTCTTCTCCAGGTTAAAAGCCAGCCTCACGCCTCTGGGAGACCTCTTTTTAGGTTTTTTTTTTTTAACATGAGGAGTGAAGAGGTTAAATGCCACCAACTGAATGCAAAGAAGAGGTTGTTAACATGGATGGAAGGATGTGCCTTTGCCTCTTTGTGATTCAGGGACAAAGCCCAGCTGCAGACCCCATGGCAGAGGTGGCCGTGGGGGCTCTGGAGGTTGTGGGGACCACGGGGAATTATCAGGGTCATGGGGCACTGGTCAGGGTTTGGGGAGCTCTCCTCACCCTGCCTTGGGTTGGAGTCACTCATAAGATCTACTGGCGGTCCCGTGCGCCATGCCCCAGAACTGTCACCTCCGCAGTGCGGCCAACATCTCCCAGCATCCACACGATCCCAGTACGGACACTCACTGGAGAACAGGGTGCTTAAGAAAAAAATCCAAGCCAGGGTTAAATGATGGGGTGCTGCGAGGCAAACATCAAACCCTCAGCAAGGTGAAGCCCCAGTGGCAATCTGCCCCTTCCAGGCTGCCCGTGTGGGCTGACAAGGGACGCATACATGTGTTAGTGAGCATCCGTTGCTTCCCCATCTGAATCAAAGCCCACTAAATTAAAGAGGGGGAAAAAAGAACCCTCTTGTAACAGCTCTGAAGCAATTCCTTTAGGAGATGCAAAGACAGGACCAGGGGGAGGACTGGCGGAGTCACGCAGACAATGCCTCTGCTCCCCACAGGGTCTGGTTTTACATGTAACGAACACGGCCAGGCTGAGAAACGCCCTGTACAGCACCCTGGGCGTCTGCTTCCCTTGGCATGGCAGGTCCCTCGTGTCCTGC
>NW_010124099.1:3931-6592 GCF_000699245.1 Pterocles gutturalis
CACGACGCAGCTGCTCGCTCACCCTCCTGGGGATGGGGGAGAGAATTAAACGGGTGAAGGGAAGAGACTTGTGGGTTGAGATATGAATAATAACTGCATAAAATTGAAAATAATAATGATGATGGTGATAACAATAGTAATATACACAAATATACCAATGAGTGACACACAGTGACACTGCGCACCACCCGATGACCAAGGCTCAGCCCATTCCCGGTTAATGATCCTGGAGCAGGGAGAATCCCGAAACTGCAATCCTAGAATAGAGATAAGAGCCTGAGAGTCTGAGACTGAGTGCTGACAGAAGGAGGGAGATGACCCTGGGAGAGGGACCAACCAGAGAGAGCCGACCTGGAAAGAGAGAGCCCTTCCAGACAGAGCCTCACCTCTCTCCTGGCCATGCCGGGGATGGGATGGAACAGGTCTCTGGCCAGTTTGGGTCTCAGTCCTAAACCTGAGGTCAAATCCTGGGCTGGTCACTGGGGCTGTGCTCCCTCCCAGCTCCTCCTGCCCCTGCAGACACGGGCACAGCAGAGAAGCTGGAAAGTCCTTGACTGTCCTGGCAGCAGCTCTGCCCATCAGTGTGTGATCAGCTTCTGCTCAGCACAAACCCCAACAGCCTCACACCAGCTGCTGGGAAGAAAGGGACTCTGTCCCAGCCCAAACCAGGACTCCGGGGCAGGCTCATCAACACCACCCCACACACACAAGCACACACATGTGCACAACCCTGAGTGCTGGCCAAAGGCAGTGCACACACACCCCATCCAGCCCTGGAGCAGCCGTCCTTCCCACAGGCGTCAGCCCCATCGCCCCAGATCTTGGACGTCATCCCAGCGCCCAGCCCAGGTGGGTGTTTCTCCTTGGACAAACATCAGCAAGCAGAAGGAAAACTTTATTCCAGCTCGGTTTACATTTATTCAGTTTATTTTCCATGTTTCTTCTCTTCACCCAGCTCCTTTTTTCCCCTTTTTCCCTTTCTCACTGGCCCCAGTCTCCAGATATCTCCAAACTTCCACAAGGAAAGAAACTGCTTTCAAGTAGGAATAAAACAAACAAGGTCATTGGAAAAGATAAAAAATAATGAGTTCCTTTCTGTAGGACTCCTCGCTCGTCTGTCCCTCCCCCTCCCCCCTTTCATCTCACTCCAGAAAAAGAAAAATAAATCTTTGCTAATCCCTTTGGAGCCCTGCCTCCAGATCTGCCTGTGATGCACGCTGGAGCCACGCTGCAAATGGAAGCGCGGCCTCAGAGCCCACAAAAATCACCGCATTGCCCATTGCCCAAAGCCTCCTGCCCAGCCCCAGCTCCCCGAGCAGGAGCATCGCATCCCAGCTCCCTGCACGCCCCGGCGCTGTCCACCCGTGGGGGGCCTTCTCCTGTCTCATTTAATTATTATTTTTTTAAAATTTCTAAGGATTTGGAAAGTGATGAAAGTCTCTGAGCTGGGTTTTAAATAGTTGATTAAAGAGCAGTCAGCAGAGAGGCAGGAGGAAGCTCTTGGGGAGTGCCGATGGTTTTGGTTGCAGGGCTCTGGCGAGGTCGGCCCCCCCAGGGCTGGGTTGCACCCCCTTCTCCTGGGGGCTTGTGCTGCCACAGGGCACTCACTAAAAAGGTTCGCCAGAAATATAGGGTTTTTTCATCAGAAAACAAATTTGTTCCTACATCCATGTAAGAAAAAAAAAAAGATTTAAAAGTTGAATTTTTTTTTGCCCTGCCACTTTTTAAAAAGGAATATTCGTCTAGTTAATGCTCTGAAATGACACTTCAGTCTGAAATGGAATTAAACATTTCATTTGATCTAAAATTAATCGGGGTGGGGAGGAGAAGGGTTTATCTTGGTAGGGGAAAAAAAAAAAATCAAAGGGTCTGTACTTTACATTGATCCAAACCATTCCTATTTGAATTTTTTTGTGGAGGACTGGACAGTGGGCGGAGAAGTTTCTTATTTGACCAGTTCTAAATGGAAGCCCTGAACTAGTGAGTACTTCACATTTGCAAAATGCAAAGCGTTGAACAGTCCTGGGGAAAGTGTTTGGCCCCGCTCTTCATTTCACCGCATTGGCTTGCCTGCTGGTTTTAAGGCTGAGATGCTAGAGATACAGGGGCTCCTCCTTCTCATCGTATTTAAAAAAAAAAACACAAAAAAACCACCAAACGACCAGTCTGTCCACTTTAATTGCTAATCCCACCTCATGTTTTACCTCAAATTGTGTGTTAGTATTAGCAAGAGTTTGCAAGCACCATTGGCTGGAATGTCTCTGGTCCAGCAGAGCTCAGTGGTCCTGGGGTTATAGAATCACAGACTGGTTTGGGTTGGAAGGGACCTTAAAAGCCATCCAGTTCCACCCCCCATGACACGCAACACCTCCCACCAGCCCAGGTTGCCCAAAGCCTCATCCAGCCTGGCCTTGAACCCCTCCAGGGATGGGGCATCCACAGCTGCTCTGGGCACCCTGGGCCACTGCCTCACCACCCGCACAGGAAAAAAATGTCTTCCCAATATCTTGTCTAAATTTACCCTCTTTCAGCTTAAAACTGTCCCCCCTCGTCCTATCCCTCTACCCCCTGATCAAGAGCCCCCTTCCCCCATCTCTCCTGTAACCCCCTGTAAGCACTGGAAGGCATCTTCAGCTGTGCTGGTCCCTGGAAAGGGGACAT
>NW_010124100.1:0-12685 GCF_000699245.1 Pterocles gutturalis
TAAATTACAAAAATATATAAACTATTTATGCATGTATTTGCACTTACATATGTAACAGTGCTCAGAATGCCACAGGACTTTTTGACTTTTCTATATTGGCCCAATACATCCACCTTTCACTGTAATGAAGCATTAACTGTATAGATACAGCATCTTCATAACAGCTTCCCCTGCACTATTCTTGAGGATGGAAACACCCAACTGAAGCTGCTAATGTCAATTCCTAAACCTAACTGAAGCCAGATGCTAGGGTAATGCCCCATCTTACAAAAAAAACCAAAAAAAACCCCAAAAAACAAACAAACAAAAAAACAAACCCCCCCCCAAAAAAGCAAAGAAACAGGGATAAGCTGTGAGGAACTCGAGTCTTACACCTGACCTGTGGACTGCAGTCATCTCAGCTCAGCAGCACTGGGCTGATGCAACGATCCAGCTCTGAGTAAGGATCCAAACTTCACCCGCTGGGTCACCTACCAGCACGTTGCTACAGCAACCGTGATGCTCCTTAAACTGCTGATGTTCTTGTAACCAAGGCTGAGAAAAATATTACCTTGAGGGGAATCAGGACTCTTTATAACTCAGATCTAGTCAGTGTGTACAGCTCTGCCACAGCTTCCCTGTTTGACATTTTGGAAAGCATTTGCTCATCTCTGCCCCAGGTTTGCCTCCCCACCCAACAGGGAAGGCTGGGGTAATTTTACCCTCCTTTGAGGGCAAAACATCAAATGCTTGCATAACATGTCCTGGCTCCTCAAAAGGGAGGTCTGGTTGAGGTACAAGGAGTTGGGAGACCACATTATGTGCAGCTTTCCTAATTTGGGAACTTCTTTTTGTGTCTGGGAAGATGGGTAGAAATATTTCCTCTCTCAGAGCTTGCTCAGAAGCAGAGAGGATGGATGACTGACTTACTTCTCAAGCTACTGACATCTGCTTTCATCTTCTTCTCTTTCTCCTTGTTGCAATCCAGAGAACTTAAGCCTTGCTCCAAACTCTGCAATGCTTCCTCAGCTTCTCTCAATCTCCTCTCCAGATCCATGCGCACCTTCACCTCAGCCTGAGGAACAGAATAAGCATTGCTGAAAAACAGCTTGTGCCTCAGTAGCCATCCTGCTAACTCACAAGGTCTGTGAGAGACCCACCAAGCAGATGAAAATGAAAAGATAACAGTAAGGAAAACAAATAGAAATATTGTAAGACAACATAAAAGTTGTTCTTCCTGTCTTCAGACAGAATGTGAATTTGAAGTCCAGACTATTTTAGTAATTCTCCTTTACACTGATTTTCATTTTCACAGCTCCCCTCTCATTACATGAGCCACATGAAATTAGAGGTGGTACTTCAACATGTGAATTTGTGCTTATGTGACTACCTGCAGCTGAGCAGGAACAGGAGGAGATTTTTCCAGCTGAAATGGACTTGAGATAAAGGCAGTTGGTTCCCACAAAGGGGTTTATAGTACTTAGTTTTAGAAACAAAACACAAGAAAAGTTGAAAATAAAGGATAATATCAGTAGTAGTTTAGCAAATGAGAATAACTAATCCAGTTTAGGTCAATTTAGCTTTAGTTTGGCCAAGTGGAAGGCTACAGGATAAGAAAATCTTGGAGGTGCAGGAAAAAGAAGAATTGGGGGGGGGGTTGGACAAAATATTTGTAGAAGGAGGTTGAGTGTTGAACAGCCAATAATAAGCATAACTTTTACATTATTTAGATGAAAATAAACTAGCATACTTTGTCCAATTACCTTTGCATAGATTAAGGCATCTTCCATTACTAGGATAATGAAGGAGGGCTGGTACCTCACCTGCATTCCTCTGCTTTTGAACCCAAGTTCATGCAGAGTTTCTGAAGATTTAGAAATCTTAAGACTGATTCTCTGAGCACAAGTGAGGAGGGAAGATTCCTGCTCAGTTCTACAATGTCCATATTAGCATTTCTTTGAAATAATCTTTATTCTTGATTGTGTCTACTTTCCTCTTTTACTTTTTCCCCCTCCATCATTAGATGATGCTTTCACAGTAGCAAATGAAGAGACTTTTACTGAATGTGTTAATCAGGCTTCAGAATGAGAAAATAAATAGTAGTGCTACGTAGATACAACACGGCAACTTCGTATGTTACCATAATATGAAGCATAGCAAATGAAGATTTGTGACTACAAAATGAAAACAAAATAAAACCAAGTCTCCCACTTAACAGGGGATGAACTGAAATGGAAAATGAGAAGTCAGGGCCCAGGGACAGCAATATGTGACATATGCACAGGATACCTTGAGGTCTCTCTCCGCCTGCTGCTTCTCTGCAGTCAGCTCCAAGAGCGAGTTCTGCAGCGCTTGCGACTGGGAAGAGTAAAACTCCCGCTCCTCCTCCAGCGCTTGGGACCGCTCCTCATTCTCCTTCATCCTGGTGCATGGCACAGCAAAGGAAAACAACCTTTCCCACTCCAGCACAACTCAGAGGAAAGAAGGGGCTCAGTATCATGATGGGGCACGCTGAGCTACCTGGCTGCCCTGAGCAGAGAGGCACTAACGGGAGCTGACTCACTCTGTCCCCTCTGAAACGTTTCTGCCTGAACTGCTGCCACAGGAACCAGACAAGCTTCCAGACTTGTATTGGCAGTCAAAAAGCAAGTCAGCAGACAGCCGTGTCACTTGGCATCAGTAAGCCTGAGCAGGGCAGAAATGTCCTCTTTCCTTTACCACACCAAGAATGGGAATTCTAAAGGATCTTGCCTCTCTGGAGGTCTCAGGATAAACACAGCTACAGTTTTGAAGTGATCCTAATTTTAAGCCTGGAAATATTTAGCCTACTGCCAGCACGGGGGGAAAACTACCTCTTTTCCCACCACTGTCTCCACGCTGGATCACATCTTGTCCCACATCCCTGTCTCTGGCACCACTATATGAGCTCCTGCCCCCACTTCACCTCTTCTCTGCCAGGAGTTTCTCCTTCAGAAGTTGCTGCATCTTCTCTTCAATCTGTCGCAGGCTGCAATGCAGTCCCCAGATGGGGCTTTGCTCCTTGGTGGGGCTGGTTGGAGATGGGAGCTGGCTCTCATTTTCTTCCAGCATCTCCAGCATTTGCTGCTTTTCCAGGGAGAGCTCCTTGAAGAGGGGCAGAGATTGTGAGTATCAGCCAAGTCTAACATTTCTGCTCCTGTTCCTGCCTGGCTCCTCCCTGTTGAGTCCCTTCATTCTTATATCCACGTTCCTCATTCAG
This sequence comes from Pterocles gutturalis, assembly GCF_000699245.1. Lineage (NCBI taxonomy): Eukaryota > Metazoa > Chordata > Aves > Pterocliformes > Pteroclidae > Pterocles > Pterocles gutturalis. The sequence goes on from NW_010124100.1 coordinate 3,218, forward strand.
GTCAAAAACAGGAGTGACAAAATGTAGTTTTCCCTTTCTATGTGCCTCTTCAGGAGCATGCCTTCACCATAGCCTTCGCTATGCAAGGGGAGGAGAACCTGCCAGGCTCCTTTGACATAATACACTAGCAAGGACCCAGCTCAGGGGCTGGAGCCTCGTGCTTCACTAGTGCATCACCGATGCCGGCAGCTTCCCTGCCTTCCCTCCTCACCTTGCTCCACAGTGTGAACCAGAGGCACCCCCTCTGTGGTACTTCTAACTGCAGGCAATAGGACGTATCATGCTATTTTCCTGGGAAGTGTTCAGTCCAGTGCGCAACTAGGGCATGAATGCTCCTTCCCTAGCTTTCCAGTTCTTTTTATTGTACCCATAACTGCGAGCAAGGAGAAGAGCTCAAAGGAACATAAGCAACAGATTTTTGGACAAACTTGCACAATCTTGATCTGACACAAACATTAAGGACGACATTGAGGCTTCAGAAGGCCAGCTGTGTGGAAATTTCACAAACAATATACATTTAGAAAAGCCACTTTCCACCAATTCACCAGAGTGATACCAAGTAAGGAAGGGGTTTAATACGTCAGCACTCTGTTTCCTAAATTCGCCTGTGGTACATGATTCCCTGGAAACCATGCTCACTTCTGTGAACAAGGAACGCCTCTTTACTGCTCCAATTTCCACCAGGACTTAGGGAGCTGCAGTTAAAAAGAAAAATAAATCAGAAAGCTATCACAGACTTATAGACATGTTGGCTGGAAGGGACCTCTGGTGGGCTCTAGTCCAGCCTCCTGTTCAGACCTGGTCTGTCAACACAGCAAGATATGGTCAGCTGTGGCTTTCTACAGTCAAGATGTGAAAACCTTCCAAGGTGGAGGCTCCTCAGGCTCTCCCCCTGCCTGCCTGCCTACCTGTCTGGTGAAAAGTCTCTCCCTAGTGTTCAACCTGAGCTTCCCACACTGCAACTTACAGTTATTGTCCTACATCACATCACCTGGCACTGCTGAGAAAAGTTTGGTTCAGCTGGGCTCCGTGACACTGCTAGTCCTTTTCTGCAGGGGATTTTGGCCTTCATATCAGCTACCGAATGAACCTATTCATCCACACAGGAGTTAACTCCAGCACTCGTGGATGTTAGATTAATTCCACAGGACAGCATTGCTTTCAGCCCTGGCCAGTTCTCCTGAGTCATTCCCAAAATGCTGTCACTCAGAGCGGAGAAGTTGTCACTCACCTCTAGGGTTTTCTGTAAGGACTGTGTCAGGCTTCGCAACTCTTTCTTTTCTTCCTCCACTCCTTTAAGGGAGCGGGCTGTGAGCTCTAGCTCCCTACAGAAGCAGAGAGGGCGATAGCTGTTGCAGGGGAACACTAACCCCACAGACCACGCTCAGACTGTGGGTCTCAGTGCAGGACCAGCAACCGGGCAGCCCTGGAGAGTCAGGAACTTGCCAAGAAGCATCACACCTTAGACACACTATGAGCATCCAGGAACTTTACTGTGCCTCCTGAGCATCAAACCAAAACCAGCTGTTAGCATGCTTGCCTAGCAAGGGCAGGGCGATGGTTGCAACTGGAAGAGTTCAGGCAGGGCAATCATAGCAACAGATGTAGGTCTATGAAAACAGAAATGGTTTGCAAAATCACACTGGCTTTTCTGATATATTATTTAGGGAGAGAAAATGAAAAAAAAGAGGGCAACAGCAAAACATGACCTTTCAATACTCAGGGCAAAGCACTTGGATCCTTCCCTTTCTAAATACGTTTGCTGTTCATATTTTGCGCAGTGTAACTCTTAAAATGAAAAAAAATTATTCTTGTTGAGGCAACTTGATCATCCACCCACTGTCATTCAGCTGATGGTGGAAAACCAGATTCAGATGTCTGGAGCCCATGTGGCTGGACAGTCAGTCAAACTAATTGCCTCTCTGAAATCCTCTAGCACCTGCCCATTCCTGTGCTACCGTGACTAATCTGGGGTTTGCCCATGTCCCAGCCCTTTTGAAAGCAAGGTTCCTGGAGTCCTGAAGACAAAGCAAAACTAAGCTGTCTTCTGTTGGTCAAACAAGCAATAGCAAATGCAGGTAAACAGATCTCAGCCATTCCTGTTCTGGTCATTATAGCATTTATCTCCTTCCTACATGCACAAAATAGGTGGGGCTTACCCACTGTTTTTATTCACCACACACCAGCACTTTTGCCCAGTGTGGGAGTTCATGTCCCTGCCCTGCCCTGGGCAGTTTGCCACCTTACCGTCTGATCTGTTCCTGCTCCAGCCGCAGCTCCCGTACCACCTCTTCAAACCGGTGCTTCTCTGCTTCCAGGACCTGGTTCAGACGCTCGAGTTCCTGGACCAGAAGAGAAGACAGGAGTGTACTCTGCTGATATACTTAGGAAAGGCTTTCCTATTAACAATGCCCGGGACTTTCAACCTGTGCCATTGCAGAGCCACAGGGTGTTTGATTCCACCACACTTTTGTCCAGGGGCAATTAGAAGGGATCAAAGGTTGGTTGAGGATTTCCAGACATCCAGAGGTCCCATCCAGGTTACCAGGCACCTGGAAAGCCCAGACATGCTCCCTGCACAGATCAGCTCTGCTGCAGACACACAGAAGGTCCAAAGCTCTCTGGGAAGGCGGGACTCAAAATGCACGTACCATTGCCAGGCACCCACGTGTGCAAGAACAGAAAGCTCGGACAGGAATGCAACAGCCCCAGCACTGCTGCACACACACAGAAGGTCCAAAGCTCTCTGGGAAGGCGGGACTCAAAATGCACGTACCATTGCCAGGCACCCACGTGTGCAAGAACAGAAAGCTCGGACAGGAATGCAACAGCCCCAGCACTGCTGCACCTGAAGGGTGATATTTCTACTAGCTCAGCCTTACTGGGACAGGAAAACATGAACGGCACAGTTACAGCTTTCAACAGTTTAATCAGCCTGTCACTATCTTTGTGCTAATAAAACCATGTCTAAAGAGCACTGACTACCACAAGCTATCCTCAAGCCACCTCCCCTAGTCTAGAGGAAGCAGTTGTACCAAAACCTAATGCAGATGGAAAGAGACAGGGACAAAGTGCAGCGAGGGTCCCGCTCTTGGGTCAGGTCCCCTTGCAGCCTTAGCTGCTAGGCAGAACTCCTCCTGCGGGCCCGGGCAGGTCACAAAACAGCACTGGTGCCAGAGAAATTAATAAGACTCTTGGTATAAATATGAGAATGAGCTACTTTTATTATATTAAGCAAATGTAAGTTAGGAACAGTTTGGAAAACAATAAACATGGTAAATTAAGGTATAATAGTCACATCTAAGGGAGCGCTCTCTTGGGCTTTCCCTAGTGCACTGTTTATTAATTTTCCCCATCGCTGGTGTGCCCAAAGAATAAATTGTTTTGTGCTGCTCCTTGTTTCTCACAATGGTATCTCTACACTAGAGCAATGTCAGGTCTATTTATTTGCTAACTGGGGAGACAGACAAGTTGATTGCCAGAGTCCTCTTGAATCTACCAGACAAGTGTTTAATTAAATGCAGTGAATATGAATCTGATCTTCCTGCCCAGTCCTCCTCCTCACAAGCAGGCTGCATGGAAGGTGCCTGGGAAGGGGAGCAGGGGTACACCTCTAGGACCTACCCTGTGGCATGGCCATTATTCCTCTCTTCAGCCACAGGGCCCAGCGGTGGGCTGGAGACTCTTTTGGCTCCACAGCTTCCCTCCCTGAAACCTGGTGTGCTCTCAAACCAGCAACTCCCAACCTCCCAGTCCTGCCACATGGAAGATGAAAGGACTTGGCTTGTGATGAACACTCACCTCTTTTTGCTCCCTCTGCAGACACAGCTCTTCTGTTTCTTCCATTAGCTTATCTGCAAACACACACACAAAGGCCAAATACAGAGAAAAGCAATTCATATCCCAGGGATATTTATGAGTATGAAACACTGACTGCTTGGAGCTTCAAAATGCAGCATTCCCTATTGCTCTGTGTGTGTGTCCAGGAGGCTCCAAAGGCTGAGATGGCACTAATGGGATGTTCTGTAATTTCCCTCCTGCCAAATAACTTAATAAAACTAAATCACCAAATTGCTGTGTACTCCTTCTAAGGTTTCCTCTCAATATTCTAAAAGTGCATTAATGAACTAACCTTTGCCATCCTCTAGCTGAGTAGGGAAAATATCCATATCTCTGCTTCACACATGAGGAAGCAAAGGCACACAAAGGTTAAACGGGTGCACAGGGTCACACACAGCTAGCAGCAGTCAGTTCTCCTCCTGCAGTTCAGTGCCCCATCCTCACTCACCTAGCACATCACCCTCTCCTTCAGCCCCCTGGGCATCGCTGCTGGCAGGATTACTACTGTTAGGAGCAACGCAGGTCTCTACTACCTCCTGCCCACAGCAGGGCTCCTGTTGTGGTACTAATGCTCTGCTGACTGCCACTCCTGCCTTTCCTTCCATGTCTCACCTTCTTCCTCCTTGCCAGGACCCAGCACAGCTGTCATTACAGAGTCTCTCCCATATTCCTTCTTCCTGGGGGGCCAAGCCCAAGGCTTGATGGATTTCTGCAAAGTCCCACCCTGAGAGAGAAACCTGGGTCACAGCTGGGTGGGGGCAGGTGGAAGGTAACTCTGGGGACATTCAGGGAATTCCCCACAGCAGTGTTTGCTTCCTCCAGAGAGCCTCAACCTCCTGCCAGGAGTAGTGCCTGACCTCGAAATTTAACTACAGGATGGACACAGATCACTGAAGGTAAAGCTAATGAGGCAGAAGCCTCAGCAGTTGTGTAGGAATAAATAGACAATCGCTGTCAAAAGAAAGTAACCAACTGTGACAATGGACCAGCTCTGAATGTTCTTGTCATGGACTGAAGAACCCAGTGGAACATATTTTTTATATTCCAAATATCTCCTGTTTGCCACAGAACGTGTATTTCTCTATTAGTCCATCATCTTGTCTTTTATCTTACTGTGGCCCTCTTTAGTCTCTTAGGCCTTTAGTCTGCTCTGGTTGCAAAATAATGTTTTGACAAAACTTTCCTGTCTGTAACTTTCCTCCTGTCTCTCCAGGTCCCCCTCTCAACACTCCCTGTTATCCGTTTGTCAGGTGTGAACCACTCCTCCCTGCCTGCCTCACACAGGAGCCCACCCACCAGCTCACTCACGTGAGTGGTGCTTAGATGGCTAGAACAAACACGGCTTGGTACTTGGATTGTGATCACTGTTAGATGTGAGACTATATACTGAGATCACCCCTGATCAGCATGGATGCAGGTATGCAAAAGGCTCTTCAAGATTCCTCAGTGTGATGATTAGGAGGAGCAACCAGGAGCCCCTGCTCAAGGTATCACCAACCCGAAAGCACACGGAGGTGCCGCTAGCTTGTTTACAGTAGATGACTGTCCAGGCAAATCACTGGGCTACTAGTGTGACCAACAGCCCCCAGGCAAGAAGGGCTGTTACACCTGACTTGGGGAAGGTTCCAACTTGGGAGGCATCTGAGTTAGAGAGGCTGCTCTCCCTTGGCTCTTTGCGATAGGCAATGTGGGGAGAGACAGCTGGACCCCCCCCCAGGCAGTCAGGAGGGTTGTGCCATCCAGAGGCTGTTTTCTGAGCAGGGGACTGGACTAGATAACCTTCAGAAGTCTCTTCCAACCTTCTGTGTTCATCTGGAGCAACTACTCTCTCTCCATTGCCCACAGAGAGAGCAATGACACATTAGCCACTGCCATTAGACACCTCAAACAAGCCCCTGTAAATGCTCCCACTTTCGACATGAACAGTGGGGGAAAATGTGGAAAAAGACCAGGTAGAGTAAGACCAAAAAAAAAAACCAGCTAGAGGAGGAAAACCCATGCATGAAAAGCTGTGATGAGCCTCAAAAATACCAGTCCTGTGTGATTTAGGGAGATAAGGGTATCGGCTGTTTGCCTGATGAGCGGCAGAAATCTGAACATCCAAACTTCTTGGGGCAGCAAACGCTTGTACAGGGCAGCCATCCGGAGCTGCAGGGACACAGCACGCTGGCCAAGGCACGCCTTTCACACTCTGCACAGATGTCCTGATCCTACCTTAACATTTTCATGTTTTGACTTCCTTCAAAACATGAATTTCAGCTGCTGCCGATCAAAAGCCTCATCCAGTAAGAGTCAACTGTAGCTGCTTGGCTGGACCACAGTGACAACTCCAGAAAAGCAAAATGGCTATTTTGGGGGTTGGGGCTTTTGGAAGGAAGAGTTTCTTACCTAAATACTCCTGTTTCTCCTTGGCCAGCTGTAGTCCTTGGGCTTCCAGGCTCTCGATCATGGCTTCTCCCAGCTGGGCATTCTTCCAGGTCCTAGGGAGAGCAGACACAACGCAGACAATGAAAGAGAGCTTAGGGTCCCACACAGCGAGGCAGGGGACTCAGCCTCACAATCTTCTAAGGAATTAAAACACAGACTCTCTTCAGTTAGGACAGTGACTCTCTAAATTTTTTTCCACAAATTAATTGGAGAAATTTCCCTAACATTCAGTAATTTTATTTTTTTTCTTTTAAATACAGGAGCTGTACATCAACACTGCACAGCTATTCAAAAGTTTTTTCCAATTTTCTGGAGATTTTTACACTGAGCGGAGTCTTAAGGGCTCTCTAGGCCAGCCCAGCACATGCACAGCCTCCAACTGCAACAGCGTGTACCTGGAACCCATTAAATGGATCCCGACAGACTTCAGAACCAGATTTTAGTTTTTAACTCAACTAACTTCCCATCTGCCTGTGACATTGTCTTCTGCAGCCTTTCCAATATTTTGCTGCTGTAGCCACTCTTCCCCTTCAAACATTAACCATCTATTGACTTCTTCCCCCAGCCTTCTATCTTCAGCCTTTCTGGTATCCATCGTCCATCCATCCTGGAACCAATCAATCCCTCCTCTGCTAAACTTGTAAGCCACTAGGATTTTATGTCTGGCTCTACACTGGGAGTTAAGTGCCTCTCCCTGTAAAAACCAGAAACAGAGATAAAAGCCAGACAAGATGCTGGCAAGTAGGGAGAGTCAAAGGAAGCAGGCGTATTCAAAGAGTACCTTGGTTTTTGTAGGACCGTTGGCCAGAGGAACACATTATGAAAATGGAGCAGCAAAAAGGCCTGTGGGGCAGATGCCTGTTACTGACTGAGTTGATGGACAGGGCAAGCTTTAACACAGATATTAAATACCAAGGACAAGGACACAGAAATCAAAAACAGAACCAGAAATTGAGTTTGCTGCTCACTTCTACTCAGGTTCCACTAGAAAAAAGTATCTACGCACATAAAATGCATACATAAAATTCATCCCAATCTACTTATATGGATGCACATACAGGAACCCGCAATTTCTGCCCTGAAATTCTGACATCTTTGTTAAATCCTAAGGGAGCATATTGATATTGAACACCTGTAAGCCTTCCTGTACGAGGCCTCTTTGTGAGGCAATTGAAATTGTAGCTTTTCAGAAACACTAAGTTGGCAAGCTCTTATAAAACTTTATGGCAAGTACTTCATCTCTTACAAAAGCCAGACAAATACATTAAGCACCTCACCCCAGGGACCAGGCAGCTCACAGCTCCACCAGCCCAAGCACTACCTTGTGCTCTTTTCAGGCAGCTGGGTTTCTTTTCAGCTAACAAGCACCTAGGATATTTCTGAAGTGCAGAGGAAATTGGAATGCTAATTAAAGAGGTGACGTTTTGCTCACAGGTAGACATCTTCATCTTGAGTGAGAACATGAGGGTGGGGATGTGTCTTTCCACTCATGTGCTCTGATACAGGATGAATCTGATCCCAGAGAAACTAACAGCAAACAGCTCAGGGTGGGCAGTGTTTATCATATGATTACTTGGAGGGTTTCAAAATGGCTGTAGCCTTTATGGGGTCTGTTTATTAGACTCACTATTTCAGTGCTCTCTGCCTTCCCCTTCTCCAGCCTAACAAGAAGTTTCCCTGTCTATAACTCAAAGGTTATTACACCCACTACTGTGTAATTTAGCAGATGCACTCGTATCCCTCTGTAGCATTTAAGTTTTTATTCCTTTTACCTGCTGGAGCCCAGGCTGGTGTGTGACTGCACCTGTGAGGAGGCACTGGCTCTGACTGCAGCGGAGGGGCGAGCAAGTGCTTTTTGTTTGTACTTCTTACCAAGTGAGTTTTCATCAGAAAAAGCCACATTGCTTAAAATGCCAGAAAGCACAGGGTCAGGAATGCTCCTGAGACACGTAGAAAGTGCCCTTATAATATACATCTATAAAAAAACCCCAAAGCCATATAGTATCTCCATGTGCTATACAGCTGAAACACTGTAAATTCCAGTCATTTTGCAGCACTGGGAATACCTAGCTTTGCCTGCATTTTACCTTTCCCAGAGCATCCACAAACAATTTTTTGAGACACTTAGTACTTCCTGATCCAGAGGACGTATGTGCTATGTTCTCTCTAGGTAACAGCCCAGGATGGATAATCATCTATATTTATGGGGACACAGAGAGGGGACACAAAGATACGGCCACCCAAGGAGACAGGGTATAGGAAGGCAGGGCTGCCTCAGTAGGGTACATGGGGGTCGAGAAAGAAGGGAGTGTAGTTTTGCCAAGGGCCTAAAGGAGCAGAGACAGAAATTGGTTCTTATCCAGCAGCAGCCACCAGTATCTTCCAGAAAACAAGAGAAAACCAGGACAACCCAACTTTTTTCTCCTTCCCCAAATGCCAGGTTATTTTTTTATGCCAATCACAAAACGACCCCAGCAGAGTGTCACGGGTATGCACACAGCGTGGCAACTGTTAGCACATTTCTCAGAACAAGCACTCGCCATTATTCTGAGATGGGGTCAGCCATGTTCTAGTCCATGACTTTTCCTGACAACAAGAGTTCGTGATGTGTTTTTTTTCCCCTCCCCCATTGCCCACCAAGTCTACTTTTAAGCAGTGCAGAGAATACCGCTATGGACACAGAGAGCATGTATGTGCCCCTCTCCCCACAAGAGTTTGTGATGTGGTTTTTTCCCCTCCCCCATTGCCCACCAAGTCTACTTTTAAGCAGTGCAGAGAATACCGCTATGGACACAGAGAGCATGTATGTGCCCCTCTCCCCAGCTAGCAGCAGCAAAAGGCTCTCTGGGTAGGAACAGAGCCTGGCCATCTGGGAGTCAGGGCTTTGTGCACTGCCCTCCTTTGTGCATTTCTGAAATGTTTTCAGGATCTGGCAGGTGTGATAAGTCCAAGCCACAACACATTAGAAGGGTGGAGAGACCATCGGCTCCCCTGTGTATTGCATAAGTGGTTTCCCTATCAAACCAGGAGGCTTGGAAAGCAGTGAGGATCTGGAGGCATCACTGAGCAGGCTGTGATGGTGGGGGTACTAAGCAGTTGTGCAGGCACACACACCCCACCCAGCCCCACATGTAAAGAGGCAGCAGACAAAATGGAAACAAAGGAGAGAGGATGCTTCCCATCCTGGGTTCATTTTTCCTC
>NW_010124100.1:12709-17926 GCF_000699245.1 Pterocles gutturalis
CATGAAGTTGTTTGGTTTTGGTTTGTTTGTTTTGGGTTTGTTTTGTTTTGTTTTAAGGGTAGGTTTTTTGGTGGTTTGGGGTTTTTTTTTGGTTGTTTTTAAATAATGAGGGAGACTGCAAAATGATCACAATAAACTGGAAATGCTGCAGTGCCATCAGCATTACAACCTCCATCTAGGAACAACAGGGCACTAAAACAGGTTGCCCAGATTTCAGCTGTGTCCTTTTAGCTTTCCCATTAATTGCAGATCAATTTACTGGCCCATGCTGTGCCTTTCTGGCTGCTGCGTGGCTCCTGCCCTGACCCTGCTAACATAAATCACATAATCTGTGCTTCTCCTCACACGCAGGCTGCCATCAGCACTGATTAAGCCAGCACTAGAGCTGCATCGCTCTCTTCCCCTGATGAAAGAACAGAAGCAGAGAGGGGAGGGAAGGGGGTGTCAGGCACATTTTGAGCTGGGTGCCGGTATTCTGCTGTACAATAGCAGCCACCTCTCTAGCTCCTGTTTTAAACACTAGTGCTGGAATATTGGAGCAAGGACTAGCGGAAAGGCTGGCTCTGTGGAATAAGCAGCCGCACAGGGCTTGCTTACGAGAGCCATCCAGAGCTGTGCAGCCATGCTCCTTACCTTCCATACAGACTTGACAGATTAATTTGGCACCCAAATTATTGCCCTTGGCAATAGTTAAGTCTAACATTGGTGAAGGCAAGTGCAGACCTGGGCTAACCAAAGGAAAACCTCAGAATTACTCAAGGGCTGAATCTGGGTCCCTCCTCCTCTGCAGTGGCCAAGCCTGCTTGTGCCGAGTGGGTGACAGACCTCTGCCCTGTGTCTGTGTCCCATGGGGCTCCTGCTCACATGAAGCTTTAATGGTCAGGTTGTGTTGCAGTTCATACAGTGCTATGGAGTTAACTGGGGGTGCTCCAACACCAAAGCCAGGCTCACTGCAGCAGCACGGAGCTTGGCTTGGGCTGATCCACTGTGTTCCCCATCAATTACAAATGAACATTTTTGGCCTCCTAGTGTTGGAATTATCGGAGTGCTGTAAGGGCAGAGCAAAGCGCTTGTTGCTTTAAGTCTCATATCTGAATAACAGGTTTTGCTCTATAGCTCTGGAAGTTTCTACCTGTCTTAGGACCTAAGTCAATTCCCTGTTGTAGTGTTAGCTCTTCCTGCATCTGGTGAAATTTAGAAAGAGCCTGCTCTAGTTTTCCAGGACAGCTGCTTATTTTACCATCAGGCTCCTGGGTGCTGCGGGACTGCAGAGCTGGTGGCCAACAAACTTCAAATTTCTCCAGCATTCTCAGCAGACTACAAACTCAGTACTACAAACTCTACCACCCCTCTGGGTGAGCTGGGAGTGCTTTGCTAACACCTCCTCCCCTGGGATTAACCTGCCTCTGCATTTCTGAATTAAACTGTCTCTGCTGCTGCGTGGCCTGAGTGCGCTGGGACCTGTGCAGAAGGGCTGCACACCCCATGGTCACACGATTGCCTGGGGCCATTACTGACACCTCAGCATGACCAGCCCTGCCCAGGAGAGCAGGGATGAGCTGGTGAGGTCCGGGCTCACTAGCTGGGTGTAAAGTCGCGTGGGAAGCTGCTCGCTAGCTTTGTGCCTTGCCTGGTCTGCTCTTACCTTACCCCAGATTCACACATATGCAGCGTAGGGAGGTTTTCTGCAGATGACAGCCCCGGGTTGTTAGCAGAGTCACACTGTGTGCCACACTGCATACCAATGTGGGAAGCTTTGTGTCACCTTTCTCCTTTAGGGAAAGGATGGGTCCCGCAGACAAGCAAAGGTCTCTCTGGTCTTGAGGAGCTTGTCTGCCTGCCCATAGTCCTTCTAGTCAGGCTTTTCCCACTTTATTCTTTACACATCTACAGAGCAGATCAAAGAGATTAAGGAACACAAAGAAGCTTACACTTTTCCAGACTCCTGTAGCATCTCCAGCCACTGAGCCTGCTCAAACTCTGATTCGGCTGCTAGAACAATGTTACCCTGGAAGAGGGGAGGGGAAAAAAACCTGGATTAGAGAGGCTGGTGACTTGTGTGCCTCTGTGCACTCAGGGTATGAACTGGACGCAGCTAGCACAGCTATGGCGGGAGGAGAGCCCACCGCAGGCTTGCGTCTCCACGGGAGGCATCGCACAGGAGCAAATAGAACCCAGACACATTGGAAAGAGATGCACATGGAAAGCAGTCATAGTAGGAATAAAATGATACATGAGCTCTGGGGCTCCCGAATATCCGACTGCTGGTTTGCTAGTATCGTAAGACCTGCTGTCAGAAAGAGCAAGTTTCCTTGTTGGCTCTCCAGGCAGGAGCAGCAGTAAAGCTTTGAGGGGATGTCGGATGCTAAGCCACCCCTCTCTCAGGACAGTCTGCCCAGAGAAGGCAGGCACACCCTGGTGGGGTGGGAAAGGCTGACAGTCCAGCATCAGTAAAATGTTGTGTGGTGCTTGGGTTTTGTTGAGAAGAAAAGAAGTCTACTTACATGGAAGTCTTCATGAGAGATCTTTATGGCATAAGGCATGTTGGGCTCTTCTTTGGGCTCCACAATGCAGCCTCCCAGGGGTATGACACCCTGGGGACGAAGCAGAGCACTCCAATCAGTCAGCAGAATCAAGTATAACTATTAACTAACCAGGAGCTGAACTTTCACCCTTGGTCATTGTGGGCCCCTGCCCTGCCTTGGCTATCCAAGGAGGGGCAATACACACAGCTCCTGAGGAGCAGAGGGACTCCCATCACTACCAGGAGCCCTCCAGCTGATATCTGAAAGGGGGTGAAGATGCCTCTCCTGCATCTGACTTGGAGAGAAGGCTGCTAGCAAGAACAAGGAAGAGGGAGCTCTTGTCAAGGAGAAGGTGATCTCCCAACACAGGCAGACGTTGCAGATTCACAGTGTGGTACCCTGAGAGAGGCTGTGCATCCATTACAGCCACCACTAGTAGGTCAACATGTGGGATGGATGGGTGGCCTGCTTTCACCAGGCCGGGTGAAGTCAGCACCTTTGGAAGCATGTGTGCTCCATCAGCCTCCAGTGACGATAGAGGATAAAAGCAGACTCAGAGCAGACTCCCCCCAGGAGAGCTCCAGGCAGCAGAGCTGCAGAGGCTGCTCCTCGGGGCTGAGAACACTTACAAGTGCGAGTACAGGTTAGGAACAAGCAGCAGCCAAAGCTGTGACCCCACCCCTGGCTTTCCCAACAGTATTCTCATAGCCACAATAGTTGATTAGGAGATTGTGAAAGCAAGGGAACACATCTACTGTCAGGTAAAAAAATACTGAAGTCATGCACCTGCTGAATCATTACGGAGCCTGAAGAGGTACTGACATGATTCTTGCTTTTTTGGGGGCTTCCCTGGATCTGTGAGAAGCTTGTGACTTACCTCTTCCTCATTTGCTGGGCCCAAGGTGGGGCAGGGGGGAAACTAGAAACAGAATAACCCCCTCTCCCATGCAAATGCTGCTCACCTTGGGGTGGATATTGAAGTATTTATTGCTTTCAAAATTCTTCTTCTCACTCTCAGCATAGTAGAGCAGGAAACTTTCCTTAATGATGAAGAACCTATAAGAAAAAAGAAATAAATTCTGCTAGAACAGAGGTCATGGTTCCCAGCACAAGAAAATCTCTGCCTAACTAAAGCAGCTTTCTGAGCAGAAGAGTTTACTATTCCCGTGTAAGCCTGAGGTGAGGTGCCTCACTTCTGCTCATAGCCAAGGGCTAGTGCTTACCACAAAGTGCCAGCTTCATGTGCTTTGTGCTTCCAGTTTACCGCGGAGTGCACACACCAGTGTTGAGGGCAAACCACAGCACCATTTACTCCCAGGGGAACGGGATGGCGATTCCATCCAAGACAGGAGCACAGCCAAAACCCTTTGGCATCTTGATCCGTGTGCGCTCTATCTAGCCCACGTGTTGGATTCAACCTATTGGAAGAAAGCTGCTCCTTTTTTTAAGGGTGTCTCTCACATGGGCTAAGAGCAACTAAGAGCTTATTTTTGCAATTTACTCCCTGCCACCCTCTTTCCTCCTGTCTCAGCATAAGCCAGAAGGGAAGTGTTCCCACTGTAACAGTGAGTCATTTGGCAGCAGAGTCACAGGGCAGCACCTCCAAGCGACTCTCAAGGCAAATATTTGCCACAAGAGCACTCAGGAGCAGAAAGAAATTTTAGAGATCTTTTTAAGCAGAGCTCCTGGGAAAGTCTCCCATCATTGACCTTTGTAAATACAAAGGAAATGGAATTTTTTTTTTCTCACATGTGTCACATTAAAATGTGCCTTGCTCTGCTCAGTTAGCCTTGGGTATGCTCTGATGAAGACTGTATAGAAGCCACAAAATATCACAGCTTCTGTAAACCAACCCTCTAATTTACTGGAGCATGTCCTCAAAATTGTGATTAAAGGAGTGCCACTTTTAGCTTATTAGGATGTTCAAAATGCCCCTGGGAGAGTCACTCTTCTCTTTGAAAATTGAGGTTGCATTTACCCTGCAGGCAGTGGTACAGGGGAGAGGTGCCTGACTTTGCTTAAATTCAGTCTAAATCTCCCAAGCACTCAAAAACACTCAAGAATGGCTGAAAAGTTGGGGACTAGTTTAGTAGGGAGGTTTCAAAAGAGTAAATGACAACAGAAAATGTGTTGCACTGTTCTGTACACATTTTCTGATATAAGAAGAGGATTTGGAAAGAAAGTGAAAGGCAATAAGCTGAAAATTAATGAAGAATTACTTTACTCTGCATAAAACGCTACTGTGTAAGTCTCTTTCATGTGGTCCCGAGGACAAGAGCTCATGAGGAATCTGGAGAGGATGAAGTATTTCTGTGAATGATGAGAACATCCCCAGGAAACCCTCCTGCTTCTGGGCAGAAAGCCTCCGCTGAGAGGGGTCAGGAAGAGACTTCTCTGGGCAGCGCTTTCCAGTTGGGCAAGCCTGGGGATTCCTAAACCTTCCTCTGAACCCAGCATTAGAGATGGGCTATGGGATGAGAGGTCTGATCCACAAGAGAAATTCTAATACCTCCACATGCCTGTCCCCACCCCAGTCCTCTCCTGAGGCAGAGGGCACATCAGATGGAGCCCAGTGCTGCCTCCAATACAGACAAGCACAGCAATTTGGTACCAGTTTAGTTCTTAAAGCTAAAGAAAAAAATTGAAGCTGGCAGGGAATAATCATTATATTATTATAATATATTATGATTAA
>NW_010124101.1:0-5327 GCF_000699245.1 Pterocles gutturalis
TACTTGCAACCAAACCCACATGTTAAAGTAATGCAAGAGTTGAAAGGATATTTTGCATTTTCTTTGTCATCTGTTAGTTCAAATAACTGATGAGCACAATCCTTGATTAATTCATCCAGAGCTTCTTCCATGGCTGACAAGTCAGAAAGTTCATCTTTAAGGTTTTGCTGCTCTGGTGCTTTTCCAACAACTTGGTCAAGATTAGAACCTCTAGAAGAATACGAAAGTTGTCTAGTATGTTCATATAAATAAGATCCTGTTTATTGAAGACAAAGTATACTAACAGAAAAAAACAAGGAACTCTGGCACCCTTTACTCTGCTGAAATATGTGCCACTGTGCTTTTGCACTTGATACTTGTTAATATAGTAATTCAGACAGCCTAAGGATACAGAAGAACTTGAAATATTTTTATCTATTAAAAGTAATTTAATATGCTTAAAAATACTCTTAAAGTTATAAACATTACTCAACATTGTTGAATTTTATTGTTTCAGAAATTAGAAGTTTCAAAACCAACTCACATCCACTGGATAACGTTCTTAGATCTTTTCTGAATTAAGTGGATTCCATCCAACACATTGGTGATGTCATACACTCGTCTTTTTCGTACTCCAAGTGTTGTTGCCACTTCATTTAAATCAAGGACGCCATCTGGAGCTGTTTTGACAAGATCCATGAATTTTCGGGTCAAATAAACCAATGATGCATCAAATCGACGCTTTTGGACTTTCAGAGTTCCTGCAAAGTTTTGACAGAATATTTAGAGTAAACTACTACACACATGTGAAGTGTTCCTTAAAATATAAGTGATGGAGTAGCAATGAAGATAGAAGTCTGAAAACAGTCATTAGTAACACTGACATTGCAATGGCATCATATGAAGTGTATTAACTACATATACCTTAATTTGTTTGCAATGTTTGTATCTGAATAGCAAGCATGCATCTTCATGCTTTCAACGTTCATGACTTCAGCCTGCTAGTATGGATATTAATAGTTATGTAACTGTATGTTCAGTAGGACATGAGCTCAGACTACTGAATGAATACCAATGAAACCTTCCGTTAACTATAGATAGTGTCAGGGCACTGCCAGAGAACTACAACTCTACTACCTCCTCCATGACACTGTTAACATGTTGTTTTTTTTGTTTTGTTTTTTTTTCCCACACCCTTTTGGCTGAGGTTAACCAGTACATCTCCCAATTGCATGGTTCAGCAATTAGCTTGGTTTCAGGGACTGTTTCAGCCTGGATGTGACCAATCTGTTCTGGAGTCCAAGAACTTCATATATGGACAAACTCTGGCTGTACTATTTGGCCTCAAGGCAAAAGAACTGGTGATGCCATTGTTTAATTCACTAATGCAACAGAGATCTAGAGATACCAGGACACCACAGGTTTAAGAGAGATCCCTGTACTATGTGCATCCATTACCAGCATGTTCACAGGAACAGCAGAGGAGTTTACCGATGAACAGCACAAAAAGGACACTGTACACATGCACTCATCTGATGCTAGAGTCAATGAAAGACTGTCAAATCCTGCTGTTACTTATTTTTTCTCCTGCGAAGCAAACCAGCTATTTCATATCTGATCAAACTGTGTCACTGAGTAATACTCCAACCTAATGCTTCAGGAGAACATGTGTGCCTGTGTGTTGGTGCATGTGGCTGGCTGCATGCGTAAGCAATCTCCCCTAGGAAACACTCTACTTCAAACTTCACTATTTTTCCCAGTATGAATGAGACATGCACTTTTACTCATAGTATATCACACCCATTCCATGCCTGCAAGATTGTGCACTCTAAGATGAAGCGACAGGTTCAACAACTCAAGTTTTGGACTGTGTTACTGTGAGATGTGTGAGACTACTCAATTGGTGAGAAAAAAACCAAACGTAAAATAATGCAAATGCACTCAAGCTTGTATTTAAATTTGTTAATACCAGTTGGAAACCAATGTTTGCCAGCATGATGTTCCTGTTTTCTCTAACTCACTTTTCCCATAAGTTACTTTCTTTAGAGCAGTGGGAAGGTATACTTGCAGAAGATTTAAAGAAGAAAAACTACGAAGCATGTGTTGCTTCACATCTGTTAGTTCATTTAGTGTGCAGCATTGCTCCTGTTCTGCCTATATTAGATACATAACAACTTCTCATTTTTTCACAGCATGTACTCAGCATTGTAAAAGAGCATGAAATATTTCAAGAACAATCTTCACGCATAGAACACAGCAACTTACTTCTGACAAACTCTACATCATCATCCACATTCAGGTTGATCATTGGTGGCTGAGGAAAAAAAAAAATAATGGACATAAAATACTATCTGCACAGGAAGCTTCTCCAGAAGAAATCCCCAAACCAACTCTAGATGCTACAGCCATCAGAGTGCCAACAACTCAACAGATATTACCGTGAAGGAAAGTCACTGGACAGAAGGGATACATGCTCATTAATTCCTGTCAATTTTCAACCCTTAATCTCTGCACATCTCCTTATGCCTTAGAAAACAGGAAACACCATCGAACTCTGTAACACTCAGGCAATGACCACAGTACAAACAGAGACCTGTATAAACTCTGCAAATACAAGGTTCAGTTGTTCCATGTAACAGCTCACATACAGAAGATACAGTGCTATTATACAGCATTACAATTGTTTTGTAGAAGACTTTGAGACTGCCAGCAGAGTCTGCTCTGGTCAAGAAACTGATATGATGAGACTAAGTAGGTACTTCATTCCACCCCTCACCCCAATTTAACAAAATAAGTATTTTCAAATTCAGCCTCATTCCAGTTGGAAGAGACCTAAGAAAGTCTCTGGTCCAACCTCCAACTCCAAATGGGAACAGCCATTAGATCAGAGCTACTCAAGGCTTTATCCAATCGGGTCTTGAAAATTTCAAGGGATGGAGGCTACACCTCTTTGGGCATCTCATTCCACTGCTTGTAGGTCCTCATAGTGAAAAAGTTTCACCTTATATCAACTTGCAACCTCTCTTGCTTCTTTTGTTTCCATTCATGGCTGTTTCCTTTCAGCCTCCCATCAGGAACCTCTGTCAAGTGTCTGGTATCAGCTTCTTGCTAACTTCCTTGCAAGTACCGAAGGGCCGTTATGGCTTAACAAGCTCCCTCAACAGTTTATCAACAGCCACCCTGTGCTGGTGGGCCTAAAATGGGACACAGCATTTCAGGAGCTGTTAATAC
Organism: Pterocles gutturalis; assembly: GCF_000699245.1. NCBI lineage: Eukaryota > Metazoa > Chordata > Aves > Pterocliformes > Pteroclidae > Pterocles > Pterocles gutturalis. The sequence goes on from NW_010124101.1 coordinate 3,211, forward strand.
ATGCCAAGTGAAGAAGAATAACAACTCCCCTCGGTTTGCTGGCTATGCTCCTGCTAATACAGCCTCATACACCTCAATGCCAGAGCACTGTGTTGGCATATTTAGCCCACTGTCCATCAGGACCCCCACATCCTTTCAGTGGGGTGGTCCCCCAGCCTGTACCACTGGGGCACAGGCCCAGATGCAGGACTTCGCACTTCAATTTTCAGCTTGCTTGGTTGAAATATATGAAGTATCTGATGACCCATTCCTCCAGCCCATGCCTAGCTGTCTATGGCACCTTCCCATCCCATAAACATCATAAGGGTGCACTCCACGTCATCCTCCTATCAACAGGACAGGTCCCAGCATAGACCCCTGGGGGACTTCACCTGCCATCCACTTTCAGGTCAAGTATGAACCACTAACCACTCCTCTTTAAGCCTGACCATCCAACCAGGTGTTTTATTTTTTTTTTTTCCCCACACTCATCCAATAGTTTACTATTGTAACACCCCAACTTGAAGAGAAAGATACTGCAGGATACTGTTTCAAAAGTCCTGATAGAGCTAATGTAGATGACATCCAAGGCTTTGGATCTACAGATCCAGTAATTCCATCACCAAAGATAATCAGTTTGCAAGAACAGTCATGTTTGGCTATTCCCAACTGCCTTCTCCTTCACGTGCCCAGAAAAAACTTCCAAGAGAGCATGCTTCATTATTTTCCAAGGGACTGAAATGAGGCTGATTAAGCTGTACCTGACCTCCACAACCTCTCAAAGATGGTAAGAGGGCAACCTCACAATTATATCAGCCAGGAGGTACCCAGGTGGGTCCCGTGGACTTGTACAGGTTGAGATTTCTCAAGAGATTCCTAACTTGACACTTTTCCATTGCTGGTTGTTCCTCTCCTTGAATCCTGTCTCTTAGACACAAAGACTAGTGGACATCAGTTCTAAAGACCCAATGCAAGAAGGCCGAGTACTTGTGCCTTATCTGTGCCTGTTCTTCCTAAATCACCTGCCCCATTTAGCAGCAGGTTCACATTCCCCCCGCCTTTACTGCTAATGTAGCAGTAAAAGTTCTTGTCACCCTTGACATCCCTTGCTAGCTTCAACACTAATTAAACTCTGGCTTTCCTAGCGTCACACCCACATATCCAATGGTTTTTGTCCTTCTCCCTTGTAACCTTGTCCTTGCTTCCACCTCCTGCATATACTCTTTTTGTGCCCCACCCCTGGAGTGCAGGCATCCCTCAACACATTGGCTTGTTTTCCTGAGTATCATGATGGAATGTCCCTGTGCTTGTACGATGTCCTTACAGACCTCTACCTCTCAAGCTCCTCCAATTTTCAAAGCTCCCTCCCACAAAATCTCCGCTACCTGTTGCCTGAATAAGCTCGAGTTCTGAAGCTGGCTGTCCTGAAGTCCAGGTTCTCTACTCTGCTACTTGCCTTCCTCACTACACCCAGGGTCTTGAACACCACTATTCCATGGCTGTTACAGCCAAGGCTGCTAATGATTACTGGATCCTTGACTCCCCTGTTTATGAGAAGCAGATTCAGGAAAGCATCATCCCTGGTTGGCTCATCTAAACACCTACATAAAGAAGCTGTGTTCAGCACCCTTTGTTTCTTACAATCGTCATCTCCAATAACGAGAAATTTTCAACTGCCAGTGTAAAAACTCACGTAAATCTTTTCATGGCTTTAAGACAATCCTAGCAAGTAACATTTAGCCCAACAGTCAAGGTGTAAGCCTTTTCATGGCTTTAAGACAATCCTAAGCAAGTAACATTTAGCCCAACAGTCAAGGTTAATAAAAACAAGCAATATCAAGAATTTTCACAGAATTAAAAGTAGGCCTGTTTTTTGCTAGCTACCTCATAATACTAATAGAAGGAGCAGTGGAAGCTGCACATAAGAAAATTACCTGAACATCACACATGTTCAGAGAACAGAACACACAGTCGTAGTCTGTTTTTCTGAAACACACCAACAACCTATTTTAACTGGATTAAGAGGCAATAGGTAACACAGCTAACAAACCACCCCTCTGCACTATGCCTACCATCCCTTCACTTTCCCTTCCCGGGCAGCCCGCTGACACGCAGCGCGGGCGGGGAGCACCACAGCG
>NW_010124102.1:0-2254 GCF_000699245.1 Pterocles gutturalis
GACCCCTGCGGAACACCACTTGTCACTGGTCTCCCCTTGGACATTGAGCCACTGACCACAACTCTTTGAGTGTGGCCGTCTAGCCAATTCCCTATCCAGCGAGTGGTCCTTCCGTCAAATCCATGTCCCTCCAACTTAGAGACAAGGATGTCGTGTGGGACTGTGTCAAAGGCTTTGCACAAGTCCAAGTAGATGATGTCAGTTGCCCTTCCTCTATCCATCAGCACTGTGGCCCTGTCATAGAAGGCCACCAAATTTGTCAGGCACGATTTTCCCTTGGTAAAGCCGTGTTGGTTGTCACCAATCACCTGCTTGTTTTCCATGTGCCTTAGCATAGATTCCAGGAGGATTTGCTCCATGATCATGCCAGGCACAGAGGTGAGACTGACCAGCCTGTAGTTTCCTGGGTCTTCTTTATTTCCTTTTTTAAAAATGGGGGTTATATTTCCCCTTTTCCAGTCTGCGGGGACTTCACCAGAGTGCCATGACTTCTCGAATACGATGGATAGTTGTTTGGCAACTTCATCCACCAGTTCCTTCAGGATGTATCTCATCAGGTCCCACGGACTTGTGCACCTTCAGGTTCTTTAGATGGTCTCGAACCTGATCTCCTACAGAAGCTTCATGCCAGCTTCTTCTTGTCCTACTGCTTTAGATGGCTATGCTTCAGACTTTGGCTTCAGGTAAAAGAGGAGAAATGAGTATAAAAGTAAGGTTCCCTGCCCCTGAGACCATCAGAGTGTGAGAAAAAGCTCCCAGCATCTTCCCACACTGTGGAGCATGCAATGGCACTCCATTCCTTGCGGTAGTACACTCCCTACGTTAGCTGGATTCATTTAAATAGCTTTAATAAATGCGTGCATTTAAAAGCACATTCCTTTCCAGCAGAGCGTTCTTTAAAAAAAAAAAAAAAAAAAAAAAGGAGAAAGCTGAAATCTTTTCCAGTGCATCTACTGGCAGTGCCTTGTGGGCCCTGGCAAGGGGGAAGACGTATACTTGCCATGTCATTCATCCATCCAAGTTTGTTCACTAACCTCAGCTTTATACACTAAAAGCTATAACCACAAGGAGCACTTCAACACAGTTTGAGGAACGGGGAACAAAGTCTCCAGCCTGCTGCTTCGTTGGTCTCTAACATCTAGGGACAGGCTAGGATCAAACTACCTCTCACCCTGACTTCTAGCAAGCTTGTCTGCTGTGTTGGGCCACTAATACCCTCATTGTCTGGGAACCGAGGTGTTCTCTGAGCAATGACTGCATTTCGAATCACCTACTTACTGCACAATGGGTTTGAAAGAAGGGTTTAGCCTGAGGACCCAAATTCTGAGTTTTCAGATAATAATAGCTATCCAACGTCTGGAAGTAGCATTTGGGAAACACTTGCATCAATATCTCAGAGTCCTCTAGCCTTCTCATATCCTACAGATGCAACTTAAAGTTACTGCCACTGGCCCAGAAGAGTTTCAGATGAGATGAGAAGACAGTTTATTTGTAAAGAGGATCTCGGAAAGAAAAGATACCGATGGATCTTAAGATAAAAATCCACATAATCACTGTTTATAATTAACAACCACAATCAGAATAACAACTTGTTCTTCAGACAAATTGGCAAGGATAATTTTGTTTATTGTTAAAACAAACTTTGTGGCTTATTACATCTCCCCTTTCTTTTTCTTTCTTTTTTTTTTTTAAATTCGAAACAGGCTTACATTAAAAATCCACATAGTGACAACTTACTTTTCAATATTAAAAAGCAAACAGTTTTACTGATGCCAACAATTTTTTCCAACAACACTGACTGAAACAATTACATATAAATATAAAGCCCATTTAGCCCAGTGATGCAGAGCAGTAGTGAATAAAGACTATGGTTTATTTATTTGCTTCAAACCTAGAGTGATAGTACTCTGCAAAACTTGTAAGCCTGAGCTCTTGTTTGCATTTCAGAACATGAGCTGTGAAGCACTGTAGATAAGGGGAAAGTGAGGTTTGGGAACACAGTGTACATGTAAATCTTAACCTTATAGTTAAAAGAAAAAAAGAAAAACAAACACTAACCAACATTAAAAGAGCATAAGCAATAAGATTTGTGACAACTTAAGACAACAGAATGTCTTCAGTCACTCCACCTGCAGTACACAGGAGCTAAAAAGCCAAGGGCTTTAAGGCAAATTCTCACAAGACATGTCGGCTGCTTCTAGTACTGCAACAGCTGGGCAATCTTTCAGCTGGGGAATCTTCTCTTTTCCCCAAA
>NW_010124102.1:2265-11699 GCF_000699245.1 Pterocles gutturalis
ATTTTAAAAAAGCAACTATGAGGGAGAACACGTACCAACATTTACTGTGTTTTTTTTCAACACAGATGAATTTTCAGACTGCCTACCTTTATATGTAGTAGGAAATATGTATTCCCTGGAAAGGAGGAAAAAATACAGGCAGCTCTTTATAACTTTCAACATTCAGAAAGTTCAGTTACAGAATTTCCCAGCTGCAGACTATCTACAGCTACAGAACTTAAAATCTGAGTGGACAGTAAAGCAAAGTGTAGCTACCTGGGGAAAAAAAGTGCAACTGTAAACCTTCACATGCCACCAGCAATTTAGTTCCCAAGATGGAGATTTTTCACTTATGCCATGTACCAAAATATTTTATTCAGAAATGCAACAAATTACATTATTTTAGCAACTGAAAGAAGTAACTGCATAAGCAAAAGTAGGAATTCTTGTTTTCATCCCAATTCGCTCCTGACTGTACCTGCCAAGCCAGTGCATATGTCAGCATCTCATTACTATGACCCAGATGCTTGTAAGGCTACTCAGGGAGTAGCTGAGAAGTTGGTATTTTCTTCTTTGACATACAGCTTGTTTTGAAATCCAGCATTCATGAGCATTTGTTAAATTACCACCTGAAGTGATTTATTAAGAGGAACAGTTAGCACCAAGAGGTGCTTATAACAAGACAAATTTCCCTATACGGCCTTGCTAACCAGATTTTAATTGAAAATTGTACCAGGAAGGGTAGGTATATAAATGCCAATGCATTTTGTTCACAGCATCCAAACACATGGTTATTTTGGAGTCTTAAATACTTCTGGGCTTGATTCACTGGTGTTGTGCCCTGCATGCAGCTGCAGTCTAGCAATTGAGAATTTGGTATAAAAGCCAACACTACTAAATCAGAAGAGCAGAGATTTTGTACTTGCTCTGCAGTGGTTTGAAAGAACATGGGTGAGCAAAAAAAGACTTTTGGTTTATCCAGTCAAGTTTTACCTTGTGTAACCCCCAAAAGATCTGAAAATGGTTTTATGAAATTGGATTAAAAAGAAAAAAATAGTCAGACAAATAACAACTTGTGTTCCCAGGAATGACTGAGCTTCCCTTACACTTTGCACATGCTTTCATACTGGGATTCACTAATAATTTCAAAAAGATAGTGTTCCCTTCTTGATAGATATTTATTTACTCACTACATAAAAGCAGACTTGCAGTAGCAATTGAGCTAGCTCAAAGCTTTCTGGCAGCACAAGTGAAACTCAAGTATTCCCACCCTAAAGAAGAGAAGCTGGAACTGTATTTCTTAGGGCTTGAAAGGAGCACAGCTTGGGAGAGCACTCCGGGGCCAGGCTCATGCTTTTGTTGCTGTTGGGAGGCAAAAGATAAACAATGGGGCACTGCTCCTCCCAACTCTCAGCAAGAACTACCACCTCACACAGCCCTTTCCACTGGCATAGCCAGGGGAGCAGCAGCAGCTTCCAGCTACTCACTGCCTGGGTGATGCCATCTGTGCTGGATGATAAGGCTGGAGGACATCAGCAGTGGCAGAGGGAAGGTCAGAGCCAAGGGGCAGGAGGCCATGGGGCATTGTCTCTGACCCACTGAAGCAGTGCCACGCAACCTTCCTAATAACTCATTTTTTTTCCCCACAAGTTCACAGACCTTCCCGTGCCATCTTGTCAAGATCAAAGCAATGGAGGCAGAGCAGACTATCATTCACCGACAGAATAGGAACAGCTATCAGAAGAACAAGACATTCAGTTTTGAACCACTTCAGGTACACACCACTTCTGCACGTTTTCCTGACACAGAATCTCGGAAAACATTTGGTCACCTGAACCCTTTCACTCTTGAACATTCAGGCCAACATTAGTGAGAAAAAAATTAACAGCTTATTAACTTTCAGCAAGCTGTTCCTACAACTGCATCACCAAGAGAACATTAAACAGACAGTGAGCATTGCCCACCATATTATTTATAAATGCTTTCTAATCCCTGACAGAATTAGCTATATGTAAACGGACAAAACATAACCAAGTATCTCCTGTACACTTTCTGATATTTAAATACGAAAAATTGTAAAAATTAATTAAAATTAAAACATTTATTATCTGTCCATGTTCATCACCTAACTTATGCTAAAATTCCACTTACTATTTGGAGACCTATCCTGACACTCACAAAACATTTAATGCAGCATTTCTCTCCAGACTGTGTTCATAAGCTCTTGGAATCACTGTCTGCTTTGTTTGTGAAGCAGACCTGCTGGGTTCATTCATCTTCCATTACGCCAATTTTTTTGTTTTTTCCAGAACAAAATTGGAATTACAAAAATACAACAGCCCGCATAACCCATCTTGTATTTTTCAGTTGTTTTTAAAGATGAAGATATTTAGAAATGTGGTTTAAAACATTTTGTTTGAACAGGACCATCCACAAATATAATCCTGAGGTACTCTGCAATTCAGTCACCACTGAAATTAAAATCACAGTTTTATATTTAGTATGGAAACAGTCATCTTTCTGAACACAGAAAGCCTGCTGATTCCACAGTTTTGGGACACATACATTAAATCATTCAGATCACCGATCATGCTGCTGTCTACTCATTTTTCACATTCTCAGATGAGCTGCAGTGGAAAGAACAACTGGAAGGTTACAGTTACTAGGAAAGAAGAATTAAGGTTGAGAAGAATAGAAAGAGGATAGGAATCAGACAATTTATTAAATCAGGGCTTTACTTAGGAGTTTTTAGTTACCCCCCAAGCAAGGAAAGTCACACCCATCCCTTTGATGGGCAGCTCACCAACTTATATGCAGTCTCGTGAGCCATAGATTGAAGAATTACAGTCTGCCTTCATTGGGTAAAAACAACACATTCTGAAAACTGCATTTTGGATTGAAAATAGCTTTCTTTTTACAAGAAAAACATTCATCTTCTTATGAAAACTAGTCTGGTCCTAACACACAGAGTTAACCAACTTCTGAAGCATTACAGACAGGCCAATCCTCCACAAGAAGAGGTAGTAATTTTTTAGGAAAGTTCCCACAGACCAGGGGTCACTTGGCTCCAAGGGCAGAGGAAGACCGGGAGAACCATATCACTTTACCTTTGTAATTCACTAAGCGCTCTACTTGTGGATGGGCTAGGGTTTAGCCTCAGGAAGTTCTGCTTTAAATTGAGATGAGTGAGGTCTTGGCTATAGAACAAGTTGGCAGGCAGGTGCTCCAGGCTGCAGCATGAAAGATCCACTGAGCTTATGCGTTGTGATGCAACCTGGAAATCAAGAGGTACACCAATACGTTAATACTATAATAAAACAAGAACATTTTCTTCACCCCTACTAGCACAAGATAAACTGGTTTTAAGCACAGCAGAAGTCAGTGTTGGCATATATAGCTGGTCTAACATGGTTTATACCATTGCTGCAAGTTATGCCGTGATCTCTTGCTTTGCCTCAGTAGCACAAAGATTTGTCAGACTAATAAGTATAATAGATTAATCAATGAAGTTATTCGATACTCTGAGACCAGAAAAAAGTTACAAGAGTTGATATAAAATTTAGTTTAGTCCTTTAGTTAGCAACTAACAGCAGCAGAAACATAGTGCAGAAGTCTTCTATATTGCTGCAAGTCTGGTCAGTATACCCAAATGAGTAGCTGTGAGGGGCAACAGTCTTCACCCTCTGTCTTTTTCAAGGGTCAAAAGCAGGTATTAAAAGCTGAAGAAATATTTATTCCATTTATATCTTACTGAAGAAAAAAGTATCACAGCAGCAGCAATGCACTGAACACTCATCTCTTCTCAATGAATTAGAAAATGATCCAAGAGTGATAAAAATGTGACAAAACAGAACTGAGACTTGGGGGTTTAACACTTTCCTGGAAATGGGAAGGTAAAACAAACACGGTCTATAAAGGCTAAAGTAATCATACCACCCATCACTACATACAGCTAGCATCATTCCACAGAGACCTATGGGCAACAAATTCAAGTAACAGCAACTCTGCCCCTTAACAGATCTTTAGGATACACCTAAGTGAACAACATCCTGCAGCTTTTACTTATTTACTAGTCCTTATTTAAAAAAAAAAACAACAACCCCCCAAAAAACCCATGTAGAATTCTTATATTTTCTGCCCAATACTATTAAAAATATCTTCTCATAAAGTAGAGTAGTGGAGCTAGGTACATGACAAAAGCACGACCACACGAGTAGTGTGAGAAGTACAAGGCAGTGAGGATGGCGGGCGAGGAGTCAAACGCTCGAAAGACAGATGTTTTTGGAGCATGCATGGCTTAGATGAAAGGAGGAGAAGCAAACAACTTCACCACCATTTTAGACTTCTGGGACTGTACAAACAGTGCTCAAATGGTTACATGTTCTGTCAGCTGCTCACTGCAAGAGAGGCAATAATTTCTTTTTGTCATTGGCACTTCTACTGGCCTCACATGCCAGGCTTCTAGAACTACAAACACCACGTCTAAGGGACAAAAAGAGGAAAAAACCCAAAAAATCATAATCAATGCCTAGCGACAGTCTATAAGAGCTTCTGAACTCTGATGGAGGAGATACCACCCAGCCTTCTGGGCAGAGATATAGCCCTTGCCATAATGTACCCTAGACCCAGGGACATCAGGTTTTGCTAGCAGCAGTGAAGTAGCTAGCCACTGAAAGGAAGGCCAAAGAGCTTTTTCTTGCTTTTTTTCCCTCTCCGATGCAAGCTACACAGGCCTCAGGATAAGTGGTCTCTATTATAAACACACAGCCACAAGCTTCAAGAGGAACAGACGGTGCAGTGTTTTTCGCCAATGCGACCGTTAATAATCCAGTCCTCCCACATCCATTAAAACGTTTGAATTTTTGTTACTCAATTAGTTCAGTCCTTTTGTTACTGTAGCTACTATTTTTCTTACCCTTGTAGTGTTAGACAGAAATTATTCATAGGCTGTCAGCAGTCATTTCTAAAAGCTAGGTATTCAGACTGCTTATGGTGCCGGAACCTGCCCAGTACGGTACAGTTCTCATCATACTGAAAACACAAGAGATGAAAAAGCACTGACACCTGTTAAACTAAAAAGGACAATGTGTAATTTCAGGTGTAATGCTTACATACACTGTTTCTCCCACTACTTGTTTGGAATGTGATATGAACAGTAATAAGCAACCCAGCAGTGTTTAGCAAGGCACGTTACTGTAAGAATATTTTAAGTACCAGAACTGGTAACTCTGTAAATGAATCAAGATAAAGCAGTCAAACAAATCAAAATCCGACTCTCATCACAAAAAGAGGATGCAAATCCTGTCTTAAAATCATCAAATCATGTCCAAAAAATCTAGTTGAAAGTAATTTTGTTTTTACAAGTTGTATGTTCTGGTTATTTTTTGTTTGCTTGGCTTATTTTTAAAGGAATCACTTTATTATATGAAGAATTTAATTAAGATTTTCATGTAACTGACATATTGAATGATGCCTCTACCACAGAGATAACTGTAAAAGTTAAAACCATGGTTTAAAAGGTGTTAGTTCTCTAACAGTACTCTAAGAATTAACTCCTGAATTGTTACAAGGAATATTCATACAAATAAACACAGCTACTCTCACAGGCAGGGACAAAGACTTTTCTCTTTTCATTGCTCAATACTGTTCTGTAACAAATTCCTAGAAAACAGAGGGACAAGAAGAAAAACAAAGAAGAGTGACAAAGTAGAACAACATCTTAACAATACATTCTTTGGTTCACCAGAAACTTTCATCAGTTGTTCTGAAGTGGAGTATTGAAATTCTGAAGTTATATTGTTCCCAAATCAAACAATAAAGGGATATTTCAATCTTGCGGTTGTCTTCAATTGGTTTAAATGCAGTAAGACTGTGCATGTCTGTGTTTGCTGTTGCTTATTACGAGCAAAGGATTTTTATAAAAGATTTTACAGTTTTTAATAAAGCACTATGTTTCCTTGACTCACTGTGGGGAATCTCTGCAGAGGTAAGCTGACAAAGGGTAAGAAAACACTAACTATAACAGTCAAAGAATAAAAAGCATCCGGAGGAAGGGACATTATCTGCAGAAAGTATGGCTTCCTCTGGAAGAATAAAAAAAACCAACAAAAAACAAGCAAACAAAAACCACAAGACATTCCACTGTAAATAAATACCCCAATAAGTTGTCTGGGCTGGGTTCAACAGACCTGTGCTCCAATAAAAATAGTGAAGAGAGTCAGTGTGGTAGCAATGTTAGAGGGAAAGGCTTTCCAGATATGTGTGGAACCTGCATCAAGTACTCATTATAGCTTGTTTGGCGTTTTCTTTTGGAAAACTTAGAAGTATAACTGTTTTACATACTTTATGTACATATATAAAAATAAAACCGCAAGTAGCACAACTCACTATTCCCCAGGCAGAAGCAGCCATTGCCCAGACCAACCCCTCTGGAACATCTTCTTATGCTTTATGTACATATATAAAAATAAAACCACAAGCAGCACAACTCACAGGCAGAAGCAGCCATGGCCCAGACCAACCCCTCTGGAACATCTTCTCATCACATCCTAAACATTAATTTTCACACGAAACCCCTGCTGCATCTCCAGTACTAATAACATGGGGGGAACTGCCTTCTTGGAAGATGGTGTACAGCACCCTCTCAGTTATGGTAGCTACAGCATAAGCTGTGGAGTTGATACCTGCCTTTGCCAGAGATGTGAGACATGCAGCAGTTTGACAGCAGGGTAGCTCGAATATAAAGCAAGATCTCGCACTTTTTGAAGTCCACTTTCAATTGAGATTTTTAATCATCACAAATATAAAGAAACAAAATGAAACATGTGGCCTTCTCCACTCCCCAGATATGATTTTTAAATACTTTATGGACAGTCATTGTACTGCAATGTCTCCTATTGTAATACTAAAGGAGTAGAAACAGGGTAAGGGCAAACTCAACTTTGCACATCAAACCACAAAGTCCAGCAGAAGACTTTTTTCCAGTTGCTGTTGCAACCTTAGTTACGCAACCCTGGCCTACAATGTTTTCAGTTCTTTTTTTTGGTCTCCATGCGAGCATGACATATCAAAATGCAGTTTCGAAGAAGTGCTATACAACTGTAGCACGTGTTCTACAAAGATCCCTTGATCTACCCACTGCAAACACCAAAAAGCTGCCATTGTGCTTTTAATATTCCCCTAGCAGCGATAAAATGCAGCTTTATTCTGCAAATACCACCACAAATAATGCTGCCAGAGAGCTCCCTCCCTCGGGCTGTACGCCTTCCCCACCTAAGAGTTGCACATGTGGCAAAGAACTAGGAGTCTCCCAAATATGAAAACCCACTTTTAAACAAATTTTACTTGGGTCACAATAGTACTTGTAAGTATAAACAATGATTCACAAAAGCTAGCAGTACCTTAAATAAAAAAGGTTTCACAATGGTGTTTCAATTTTTATTTTTATTATTATGATTTTTAAAAAGGAAACAGTATTTCAAGACTGGTGAAACTCTGGTATGAGTTGACTGTAAATCTTTAGCAGCTGGCAACAACAAACCGAACAGAAAAATAGTTGCATCAACCAATATTCTTGCATCTTCTTGCTACACAGGGCTAAAATAAACCACTTTGCTTTGTCCATCAGTATAATGCCACCTCTGTAACTGAGCTATGCAACAAGACTGATTACCGTCTTTGTTTTAAAGCCTTGGCTACACTACAAAAATGATCTGTTGCTGACAATGGATGTCAGCAATGGACACAGCTGAACCCAGCTGTATGGACAAACATGAGCCTTGTTTACACAAGTACATCTTTTGGTGTGACCTGTGGTGTGAATTTAAACTACCGTAATTACATCTTTTTCCTGTTTACCCTCATCCCATTCCCTATAGCTCAATTCAGATAAGAAATTACTATTTAGGACTTCAACAGAAGACAATATAACAAAAGAGCCCACACTGTACAGGCAGACAAATTTCCAGTCTGCTTGAACCAAGTCGACAATGTTAAATTACACCTGCTGTAGACACGCTAATGCAAAGGCAGTGTAATTTTTCTCCTTTAGGATTTGTTTTTAAACAGTTCGATAATCATCACATCCCACCAATGTCTGCATAAAGCTTACACAGTGATACACATGCTTGAAATACCTAAACTAACCGCTTAGAGCAAACAGGTTCTCCTCACCTCTGAACTAAATTTGCTTTAAATCCTAATCCTCCTTTCTATTCGAACATCAAAGCCCTGCTTAGCAGAGAGGCCTCCCTCTGCTGAGCTGAACTCCACAGCCAGGAAACACATCGGTGCCTTAGCCACAGCCAAGAGCTGAGGAAATGTTCAGCCTGGTAAACAAGCTAATGCCAAAAATGTTTATGAAAGAGGGGAAAAAAATAAATAAAAAGGTTTTCTTTAAAGCCAAATATTTTCATTTTAAAATTACAGCTTTTAAAACAGGTGCAGTCCAAAAGGAATAGCTTTTCTGGCCTTTCCTTTTTGTTTTCTTTCAAGTGTTAAACTAGATGCATGCTAACTCAAGCTAAGGGCTTTACAAAGAAAAGGTAAAACTCAGCACAGGCTTGAAAGTAGGTCCCTCAGATTCACAAATCCAACAGACAATGCCATGGTTAAGAGCTGTAACTGCCTACTAAGACTAAGGGCAGTGCTTCTCGCCCCATCTCTCCTCTGCAGGTGATGCAGCCAAAAGCCTTTGGCACAGACACCTCATGCCAGTGAGACCTGAGGGCAAGAACATTATTTAACTTGTCTCTGCTCTCCTCTCCTTAGCTCTGAACAAAGATTTACAGAGCATGCAGAAACAGCTCACTTCTACTTTTGGCCCTTGTACAAACTTAACTGAAAACAGTAGTAGCAAATGTGTGTGAGAAGGGGGAAATGTAGAGGTCATAAAGCAGAAGTTGTGCTCCTTTACCCTTCTCATGATAAAGAGTGAAGAAGAAGTTTCATAGACTGAAAGCCAGGGTCACAGGTTTAGCATCAAGATCTTGAAAGTGAGAATTTTCAACAAAGTGCCATTCGTCACCTGCCATTTGGAAACATTTGGCACTATCTGAAGTCACTACCAGAACACGAGCATTTTTGTTCCTCCAGGAGGAAAAGTGCTCTTCTTTTAGAGACCAGGTACTGGTATCAATATTAAGCAGTGAGTGACAGCAACACTGTTACCTGGGTGGTAGTCATGCTCGGTTGTTCACACTGATAAGATCCCAGCGAGGAAAAGACTTAAGATGCAACCTGGACTTTAGGGAGAGTAATTAGCTGTAGCATTAAGCTATGTACAGTTGAGACATGTGACTCTTCCTTTGGCGGAGCAAGGAATATTAACACCCTTAAAACAGCTTGACTGAAAACAATTCATCTGTAAATGTTGCAAAATGGTGACAGTCTCACAAAAATTGAGAAAATACCCCTTTTTCTTCTTGCAACTTCATAGAATTATAGAATGGCCTGGG
>NW_010124103.1:0-5238 GCF_000699245.1 Pterocles gutturalis
CCCCTTCCCGCGCTCGCCGGCTGGGCCCGAAGGCTACAGCAGGGCCCTGCGTCTTACCCGCTTTCCACCTCCTCTAGGTGGGAGTAACAGCTCCCGCAAGAAGCCACGTCGTTTGGAAAACTTTTCAGAGCCACCCCGTTCCGCAAGGAAGCCCAGCCAAACATACCCCAACAAACCCCCCCCCACCTTTGCGGTGTTCCTCAGGATGGTCAGCCGGCTGTTCCTTTAAAGTCACGTTGTCTATTTGGAGGTGTCTTTGCACATAACAAAATTACTGCTCCTGCTAAATCAGACGTTGGCCTGTCTCCTTGATGGCTCAGGGTTCACTTTCACCAGTATGTCAACAGCACTCAGCTTCCCTCTCTCCCGCAGGTATTTCATTAGGTGAGGTCGCCGTCTCCAGGTAGCCTTTACTCCATACTCACGCTCTGGAGTATCCGGAACTAGTACAGCTGCTGACTCCCGTCTCCCACAGGGATCAATACCAAATGCCAGATCTTTTTCTGGATGCCAGGCATGGCTACTTGTTCGTGACAGCGTGCTGTAGCATCTCCAGTTCCTTATGGAAGGCACCTGTGGAGTCTCTACATCTGGTGGACTAAAGACTTCTGGCTCCACAGGCTGGGGAGCAGGTAACAAAGGTGTTGCTCTGCAGTTCTCTGGACTGCTCACCTGGATGTTGGCTTTTGTTGCTGTCCCTTCCTTGGGCTGGCTGCGAGACCACTGCGTGTTCTTCCTCAAGCGATTTGGACAATCCAGGGGGTGGACTGCGTACCCTTCTGGATCCTCAAAATCTAAAGGAGGAAATTTGGAGGCTATAGCTCTTCGACAAGCTCCTCCTGCTTGAAGCAAACTCTGGTTGGCATCCTGCTTCTGGGGTTTGTAAGCACCACAGTGCTTCTTCTGGCATGCTTTCAACACCACTGACTTAGTTGTTTCAAATTGGGGGCACATCTGAAGGGAAAGACATAGTAATAAGGGAAAAAAAATAACCAAAACAATTTTCTCCAAAGGAGTGTCAGCCTGATTCTACTCCCCCACCTATGCCATCTCTTTTCAGTGTGTTCATTGAGCGGGTAATCTGGTCTGCAGCAAGGCATATCAGTCACTAACCAAGCTGCTAAGCAGGAGATACCTCTGAACTTTAACATCATGTTCTGGCACTCTTCCCTGAAAAGTCAGTGAGGTGCAAGTGAGCTATCCAACTTTAAAAGCACTCAAGATCTGGGTTTTAAAGATAAGTCTGACTGGCGTGTACTCCTGTAACCCCTGCAGATTTAAAACAGTTCAGAGCTGGATCCTATTTCTTTCTGTGTCTTAGCATAACTCTGAGTATATTCAATGAACTACATCCTCAGTCTCCCTGAATGGGTTGAACTGAGAGCAATACAAAATGATTTTAAGGACATCCACTTAGCTCCATCACCTTAGACTATGTTAATAAGGCTTGCAGGATATTCCCCCAAAACATCTTTAATTCAGAACACAGTTAATCTCTATATTCTAGAATAACAAATCACCCAAAAGCCACTTCTAAAATCAGCTTTCTATAGAAGATGGTCAAAGCTCAACAATCTATATTTCTTTGAAAGATTCTACACTTACTCAAAACCTGGAAATCCTTCTATTATGGTATTCTTTATCCTCCTGATCATTAAAAAAAAAAAAAAAATCAGGTTCTGTTCCTGCAATTTGCTTTTCCCTAGAGCACACCAAAATGGGTTCTAGTTATGATAACTACGTATCCCTAAGTTACATCATTGTCCCTCAAAAATCTAAGTGCAATTTCATTATGGACAGTGATTATCTGCTGTACAGCTGAACTGTTTGAAAGCAAAGCCTTTGTGCAGGAAAAGAGAGAAATAATTCCCTGGCACATACTTAAAAGAAAATAGGTGAACTACTGACTTTAAGCATATGGCTGCCTGGCTTCAGGGAACTTGTAGGGTAGGCTTTTCTGGTGCAGGAGCCTAGCAGCCAAGAGGGTATGAAAAACTTCGATAACACAAAGAAGAGAGGAGGAGAAAATCAGTTGCCACTGAATGAGTTGACAGAAAATCTGCAGGGGATGCTTCAAGAAGTTACAAATCTACCAGGATTTTCAAATGGAAAAATATCAAACAGTTTCAGTGCTGATAGCTCCAAACAAATTTTAGAATCATTGTATGTTTGGAATCAAAGAGCTAAGTACCAGTGTGGATATTTCCACCTCTTCCAAACAAAAAGAATGCATATTCACAGAAGTTATTCTACTTAGTGTTTCAGAAGCCGTAGAGTGAACTGCTTCAAGCATATAAAAAAAAATAAAGGGGAAAAAATTTGAACTTGTTCTACTTCAAGGTTAAGGCATCACAAAAATAACTCCAGGTCACCAAGAACGAAGGAATGTTTCATGCGAGTTTGAAACCATGCTTCCTGAGCCTGCTTTGTGAAGAGCAGAGAGTCAAGCAGCAATAATGTTTATAAATATGTAAAGGGTGAGTGGCAGGAGGATGGAGCCAGGCTCTTCTCTGTGACATCCAGTGACAGGACAAGGGGCAATGGGTTCAAGCTGGAACACAGGAGGTTCCACTTGAATATGAGAAAAAACTTCTTCCCGGTGAGGGTGACAGAGCACTGGAACAGGCTGCCCAGAGAGGTTGTGGAGTCTCCTTCTCTGGAGACATTCAAAGCCCGCCTGGATGCGTTCCTGTGGGATCTGATCTAGGTGTCCTGCTCCGGCAGGGGGATTGGACTGGATGATCTTTCGAGGTCCCTTCCAATCTCTAACATGAACAGAACAGAAAATTGATAACGCTTAAAGAGAGCTCCCCTAGGTGATGACTATTGTTGTATAGGAACAGTCTGTCTTTGTAGCACCTGTTTGCTTTAAAAAAAAGTCTTACATTACATGATGTAAGGAGTATCTTAGGACACTGCAAACAGTCCCTGCAATATTTTTTCAGATCAGAAAGGGAGCCCATCAGAAGAATGATATGGAGAGAAACTATTCAAAACACAGAATGGAAAAGAGGGCAAGTTAGAAAAAAAAATCTTGAAGTTAAAGCCTATGTTCTCTAAATTTAGCAATGTCAGATTTAAACAAAACAGCTAGTACTTTAACTTGTAACATTTAGAGTTCATCAGTTATTTCAAGCAGCAAGCCAATAAAAAAAATTACCCTTAATGTTTATTATGTGCAGGGTTTTCAGTTGTCATAGAAAACAGTTTTCCTGATGAGAATTAGTTTTTCAGAAGACAAATAACCAGTACACACTGCACACAGTTGCATGCCTTCAAATAACCAAGGCTTTGGTGGTTGTACGTAGAACGTGAAGCAACTCAAAAGCACTTATGCTTTAGGCAGCTGCAGTGAATTCAAGTCAGTGCTACTAATTTTTAGTATCCCAGACAGCAACTTTCTGTTGAAACATACAGGAGAAACTTGAAAACCATTACAGCTGGAAGGATGATCTATACCAACCCAGGCAGCAGAGGTGTTCTGGTCTACAGGTTTTGCAGGAACGCGCCTTGAATTCTCAGCCGAATGTAGCAGAGTTTCATAGCGATGGACGGGTCCCTCTCGCGGCCTCTCAAGGAACACCAGCTCTGCCTTCCTGCCCTTGTGGGTAAGTTTCTTCTTCGGTGGCATCAACGGATATGGCAAAACGACTTAGAAACCTCATGATGCTTGATGGACCCAACTGGAGAAAGAGGAAAGCACCCCAAGGAGATGCTAAAGTGCTCTCGAGTCTGTAAAAGGCAAATAAATACACTTAAAGACAAACCTATTTGTAAACCTCAGATCTAGTTTTTAACAAAAGTGAAACATTTATACAACAGTACAGTGTACATATCTCTATGCAGGCTTTTTCCTACGGGTAGTTTTTGAGCCTTCTATCAAATTTCAGGTAGAGTTCAAAACAGCACATCAGAATAGATAAACACTCCAAAGCTTCAGGAAACCTGATAGCAAAATATGTTGAGGGAGAGAGATACAGACAAAACAAATCTCCCAGCTGTAAAAGGAGTTCTGAACTGGCCTTTGGGCAAGACTCAACATTGCTTCAAAAATTGGTTTCTTATGAAAATACATATTTAAAATACACAAGACAGGCAAACTCAGGCATTTTTCTTCATAAAAATATTTTAGAAGAAATTTGAAAGACAACCATCTATGATAAGGCCTGACTGAAATACTGAAGTACAGAACCAACTATATTTAGAACAGGTTTGGTTACTGGAAGTTTAAGGAAATTCAAATCGTGGGGAGAGAAGGAAAAAAAAATTGGAATAGGAGTAACTGACCTAATGAACTAGCTATGCCAAGTCAGCTATCAGCCCCTGTTTCTTCACATTAGCTCAATATCTAGTCTAGTCACAAAGAATGGTTTAGGAAGTTAAAGTCAGAAAAACTTGTTTTCTTTTTTCAACTTAATCCATAAAACTGGCTTGTAATGCTGAGATACATTGCAGGGTTGAGATAACCAGACATCTTTCCCTTTCTAGTAGCTAGTTACCCATACTTTCTGATTTCAGGAATTTTTGAGTTTTTAAACGCAGAACATCCTTGACATTTCCCTCCTGTATTCTCATTTCCCTCCTGTATTCTACATACCTTGCATGTTTTGGTTTTTTAACCCAGTAAATAAGCTTTAATGAGAATGACATTGACTTGTATTCAATTTTCCATTCAAAAACAGAGCAGTACTGATGAGAAACTTCAAAGAGAACATTGCCCAAGAAATGCATTCTCTTACCCAACGCATAAGATTGCAGTAGCCTGACTGCTTACCGAACGCAGCGCCTGCTCAGGGAGCACCGGGAGCTCCCCCGCCACCCGTTACATGGTGTAACTCCGGGGCTCTTCACCTGAGACCACCCCAGGTCGGTGACCAGCGCCACGGCGGCCTGCCCAGCGGCTAGTGCCCGACCACCCGCCCGAGCCCCCAGCCGGCACTGCCCCTGGCTGGGTAGAGGCAGCTCTCCCGGAACGGGACCCGCATCTCGAGCGCCAGCTGAGCAAACGCCCCGAGCAGGGCGACGCAGAGCCCGAGCCCAACCAGCCGCAGCCCCTCGCGGCCTACCGGCACATCCACGTCCCCCGCCGCTGCAGTCCATTGGCCCGATCTGCCCCGCCCCTGCTACATCTTATTGGTCCGCACCGGCACGTGACGCTAACGAGTCGCCGGGCGCCAAATTCAAACCGGGAAACGATTTCTGCTGTGAGCGGTGTCGGAGTCCGGAAGCGCTGGAGTT
>NW_010124103.1:5344-21605 GCF_000699245.1 Pterocles gutturalis
CAGGGGCCCGCAACCCCAGGCCAGGAGACGTCTAGGCCTGGCCTGGGGCTGAGGGGCCCTGGGGGAGCAGGCGGGCACATGGGCGAGCGCAGCAGGGCTGGGTTTGGAGTGGGGCCCTTAGTGCTCCCCCCCGTAACGCCCCTGGGGCCGTGCAGACACAGGGTTGCTTCTGGGCCTATACTGGTGGTAGCAGCTCGTTCCTGGAGAGCTTTTGAGAGGCTGGCTAAAGGGTGCTCTTTTGTTGTTGTCTTATGGGGATCTCCCTTTAAGGTCGTGGAGCAAATCGCAAAGGGCTGTGTCTGTCTGGGTGCTACAAGGTATCTGTGTACTGCTGAACATTTCTATTGGTGGTCTCTGGCTGCTGGGCAGCTCCTGACCACAGGGCTGTCTGCTCCCTGCAGGTAGGGAATTGAGTCCGTTTTTTACCTGCCAGATTCTTTCTTGCTTGTATGTATGCAGGTGATTCCTACTGAGAATTCTCTTGTGTCCTAGCTACCCCTGTCAAATCTACCAACACAAAAGGCTTTTTTTTTGTTGTTGTTATTTGTTTCTATTTGGCCTGCCATCCCTAATGATAAACAATTAAGTAAATTTTGTGTATTCTTGTTCTGGTATAGTTTGCTGCAAGAGACAGCCTCTACCGAATTCTTGAATAGCATAATTATAAGTGGTGTTCTTAAAAGGGACACACTACATTTTACTCTGAAAGCAGTGTCTCTGAATTTTATCTCCTCTGCTTTATAATATAAATTATCTGTTGTCCCAAAGTTTGATATTTAAATTGTATGCTGCCCAATGATGAATTTACCTGGTTCTTGACAAATCTACGGAAGGAATTACTAAAGCATTTACTTCACATTTATTTTCAAGCACCTAACTTTTGTTGCATTTATTGTATGCCTTCGTAGTGTTCAGGACAATCTCTGCTTCCTAGATCTTAAACCGTCTGTTAAATTCCCTTTTCTCTCAGGTCACATGATCTGCTGCTTACAGTAATGAGATATAAGAATCAGGACTGCTATTTCTGTGTTCTAGCTTCTCTCCCCTCCAGCTTGCTGGCTGATGCTGGTCAAGTCACTTTACAGCTAAGTCTTAGACTTCCTTTCTGTAAAGCACATGTACATACTTTCCTCATTACTATGTACTCTGGCCCTCAGCTTGTGATACAAATTATCTACTCTGCAAATACCTCTCCTGTCTTCCTTTTATAAGCTATGGATAAAGGAGGTACGGTACAATTTTCCAATAGCCTCATCAACTTTATTAATTTTTTTATTTTTTATTTTCCTGCCTTGTTTCTAGCTTTGTAGGAATTACTGATAATGTGTGCTCTGTGGGAGGCCTGTGGTGATTTGCTGCACTCCTCCTAGCTGTTCCCACCCTGTGAACTCTTATGTTGTATCTTTCGTTTTGCAGAATTTGTTCTTGTCCCTTTCAATGGAGAGTGACTGTATAGATCAATAATGAGGACCAGCCCTCGCAGGCCGTTAATTCTCAAAAGACGGAAACTGACCCTCCCACAGAAGGGTGCATCCAGTACTTCAGCGAGAGATGAGAACAGTGGTCAGGATGGAAAGACCCCTAAGCAGGAGCACAGTCAGGAGGACCAACACAACAGGCAACCCAGAGACAAAATAGACTGTGGTCTGCAGAAATTCCCAGATAATCGACCATCCTACCATGCCCAACACACAAGTGGTGGCCATTCCTACAAATGCTGATATCCAGAGCATCATAGAGGCACTAACAGCAAAAGGAAAAGAATGTGGCAATAACGGGCCCAACAAGTTCATTCTCATTAGCAGTGGGGGCATGTCCCGTTAAGCAGGTCCAACACCATCGCTGCATCTCTCTCCAGAGAAGAAACCCAGTGCAGCAACCAAGGCTGCAGATGGTCAAGAAAGAGACAAGAATGTTACACAGAAACCTGGTCTTGCCCAGGGGACAATGCTCTGGCATTCAGGAATTGATTCTGTGGTTGGACAGGAACAGAAGAGCAACAGTATGTAATCTTTACCTTTTTTTTTTTTTTTTGTCCTGACAGATAGACAGAGCTGTGAAGCGGGCCAATGAGTGTAGTGCTTGGATCTCAGTATGCAGTAATGAAAACTATTTCATTAATTACAAAATAGCTATGGATTTCGTTCTAGTCATCTATGTAGCTATGCATATGCAGTGAAATCTGAAGGGTCTAGTGCATATATTTTTGGTGGAAGAGATGGCATATAAAGTGTATAGCAAAGCAGAACTTTAGTGCTGGGGAGAAAAGGACTGGCTTGAGGAAATCAAGTCTAGAAGAACAAAAGACTGAGTTTCCTTTAGCAAAAGGGTTATGGCTGAATTCAAGACTAACAGAGTACAGATCCAGTTGGTGACAGAACATATAGGTCTAGAGCTTTGAAAAGAGGTGATTCCCATCCTTTAATAACTAACTCTTTGGCTGTCTCATGAAGCTGCCGAATAAACATTAGAAGTGGGATGGATTTTACTTTGAAACACTGCTCAGATCAAATCTGTATTTGCAACTTAAAATAGCTATGTAGCTTTTGGGCTGTAGTAAATCTTATCCCACAGTATAGTACTGTCTGACAGGAACCCATAGACAGCTGCAACAGCTTCATTGCTACATCAACCTCACCAGAAATAGCAAAACTATGTTAGTTTTCATTTCTGCAGTTAAAAAACCTGGAGACATCTGAGCCTCTGACTTGGGTCTTGTGCTAGGTATTTCATTTGGAGTTTGTCACTACCTTCCTTGGCCTCTGCTTACTAGATCCATCCTTTAGCTAAAAATACTTGAATTCTTGAAGCACTGGATCAACATTGTCCTGTTTTGGTTGAGAGCAATAGTCTGGTTTGAAGGTTTGTTTTTAAGGCTGTAGTTTTTTTCAGATATTGGGCAGATTCCACAAAGTCGGGAATTCAAGGTTGAATTCCTTCCACAGGAAATGTTAGCATTGCAATGCTATCTTGTCTGTATCTTGAGGGAGGGATACCTCTTTTAGAACTACGGCTAGTGCCTTCCTTTTGGCACGCCAGATGAAGGGGGAAGAGGGTTACTTGTGAGTAAGCAGAGCTATGGGCTTGTAATCCCAACAGGTACTGGCGAGGCAAGGAGCTCTGTGTTGGACAACAGTCTCACGAACATCCAGTGGCTGGGGAAGATGAGATCTGGTGGGCTAAGTCCCTGTTCTGTGAAGCGAGATGCAGAGAAAGAGAACCAGATGCCTCTGCCGAAAAGAATAAAGGTAAGTAGGAGAAGACAACAGAGCATGCGCTAAAACTTTTGATAGGGAAGTAATCCATATGGATCCAAAGACTTGCAAGAACTAGGCAATGCCATCTCTAACCTGAGTTTGACTTTTACTGATTTGAATAGCAGAACCTGCAGGATCCAGGGATGATCCATGGCCCTCCTTGTGAACTTTGTAAGTGCTCACTTATCATTCCTTCTGTCTCTCAGACTGAAGAAGATTCTGCTGCTGCTCCTATTCCTACTGCTGCCACCACCTCCTCCTCCTCATGCCCAGATTCAGTATCAAAACGACCTCCTTACTCCTACATGGCCATGATCCAGTTTGCCATCAACAGCACTGAGAAGAAGCGTATGACTCTGAAGGACATCTATACCTGGATTGAGGATCACTTCCCGTATTTTAAGCATGTGGCTAAACCAGGTTGGAAGGTAAAAAGCAGGCCCTCAAGTTGCTATGGGCCACAGGGTAATATTATCATAAGCCTTCTAGATGTAAATAAAAAGTTGTTCCCCAGCCTGCAGAGCAAGATGGAAATTAATTTAAATACCCCACCCCAAATACCATCTCATTCCAGATGCTCTCTGTTCCACTGTTCCACTTCTTGTATCCCTTTTCTCATTCCACTTAGGCAAGATGATGGGATGTTTGATCACTGGAGTAAAAATAGGCATCTCAAGAGTAAGTAGAATAAGAGACTGATGACAGGGTTGGCTGGCTATGCAGTGAATATGAAGGTCCATGTTGCCTGTGGTTTGGAATGTAATGCCTGCCAGGGTAGTCTCATGTAGGCCCTGCTGTGCTGATAACAAAACTACTGCTTTTCAACCTCCCCCTCAATTCTTTCTCCGCAGAACTCCATTCGGCACAACCTGTCCCTTCATGATATGTTTGTCCGTGAGACATCTACTAATGGTAAAATCTCTTTCTGGACTATTCACCCTGATGCAAACCGTTGCCTAACATTGGACCAGGTATTTAAGGTGAGCGTCTCATGCAAGGAAAATGGGACAGGCTGTCGAGTTCCTAGATGCCACAGTAGCCAGATGCACCTTATTTTTACAGGAAAGTTAAGCTGCTTTGACATCAGCTTTTTTGTAGAAGTTTGATTCTGTCACTTTTCTTGAAAAATAGATAAGCTCTGTATTTGAAAGAAAAGGTGCTGCAGCTGGAGCTTCTGTGGGATGCATTTATTCTTCAGGTGGTGTTCCAAATGTGATAGTGAGCTTGTTCAACCACTTTCCATGGGCCTGATTCAAATTCTAGTGAGAAGCTTTCCACTGAATTCAACTAGGAGTTGCTATGCTGTTTGATTAAATGGTCATGGGATGGAATTGTGCTATCCCAGCTAGGTATTTTAGGAAGTAGCATTTTGTGGGAGAAACAGAGCTTGTGAGTCTGGTATAGGTCTGTTTAGACTCTTCTGTGTTTTCTGCAGTGGGTGGGCAGATTGACTCTTGTTTGCTCAGATCATACAACATTAAAATGTCCCATTTGTTCCCCCTTTGGCTGATAACTTCATCTTATTTTTCTCCCTCTGAATGCCTTGCTGCTACCAGCCGCTGGACTTGGGGTCACCAACATCGCCTGAGCACTCTGAATCAGTAAGACTTACCCTCTGGCTTGGGGCTTGGACTTCCATTCTCCTCTTGCCAGAGGCTTGTGGGGGGGGACTGAGTCACTGCTACACCTATTCATAAAGCTCTATGCTCACCTTTGTTGGGGAAAGGAGTTGAGCCAAAGGTTACTTGCCTTCAGATGATATGCACTCTATACAGCTGGTAGAGATGTACAGCTTTGAGCAACTAGAATTCTACTGCTGAAGTAGGTTGCAATGGGCACCAACAGGCTTCAGAGAACAAGCCCAGACAGAGATTTCTGGTAAAATCCTCATCTCCATGGCAGCAGTCCCAATCTGTTCTGGGGCTCAGATCTAGAGAGAATAGGATCTTTTTGTGCTCCTTTCTCATTTTGGAACCCAGCTGCTTTATAACTCTCAGCAGAATGAACCTGTTTGCTGTCTCTCTTGCATTCAGCAGTTTTAACAATGACAGACTGGCAAGCAGCCAAACACTTTTTTTTGTTCCAGCTACAGCCCTGGCCTTCTTTCTACCTGCTTAGACTTCTGATTCCTCTGTTACCTCTGCTATTCCACTTGAACATTTGTCTGGTCTATGGTTTGTATAGAGACGCAATATACAATAAAGCCATCCTATTCACCTTTCCTCAGATACTGAGGACACCGAAACCACGTCATGTCTGCAGCAGAGTCCCCAGCCAGACCAGCTCTGTCATGCCATCTCTTTTTTTACACAGCTTTTGGTTGGCAGCTGGCTTTGAGATGGCATGGCTGCAAAACAGCAAGTGGCACAGAGATAGAGCTGGCATGAGTGCTGGGTGCTAACAGCTGCTCTGTCTTTATTAGCACAGCACAGGCTTCTGGATTCATAGTTCTGAATGAGGCAGCAGAATAAATATGGCTTCTTCTCTTTAACTATCTTTCTTTTCTCCTTCTCCTCTTTTGTATTTCATGACTGCAGCAGCAGAAGCAACATCTTCCTGATCCCCAGAAGAACATAGGAAGAAACACCAGCAGCAAAACTGAATCCCAGAATGCACGTGAGTGTCTACATTAGCCTAGGTCAAAGAAAATCAGTCCCATAAAGCTGGGGCACTCTCCCAGTTTCCCTTAGGAATAAAAGTGGAAATTGTTATCCAGGTTTGCCAGCTTTTAGGATTCTTACTGTCAGGTTTGGAGTTGAAGACAGTATTGCTGTGTCAGAGAGGATGTGATGGGGAGATTGAGGAGGCTAGGTGCTCAAATGGAGTAAGAGCAGAACTTGCCCCAACTTGAGGGCTAGGATCTGTATGAAGGTCTACTTTCTCATTCATCAGGCCTTCTGGCTTGGGATTTGTGTCCTCAAAATTAACAGAGAAGGTAGGTAAGCCTATCTCTGATTAGATGTTTTGTTTTGGGGTATTTAGAAGGACTTCCAGTTACATGCCTGACTTTCAAGAGGTAGTAGAGGAAGGGCAAGAGGTTAGTGAATCTTTTCTGTTTTTTTTTCTTCCAGGCCGAAAGATCAAGCCTTTGCTTCCTCGCATCAACTCCTACCTGGTTCCAATCCAGTTTCCTTTGAGTCAGCCTCTTGTTTTGCAGCCTTCTATGAAGGTTCCTCTGTCTGTGGCACAGGGATCATCCCTGAACAGCTCAGAGACTTTTCGGAGCAATAAGCGTGTGCGCATTGCTCCAAAGGTTAGTTTCTTGGTTTTGGGAGGGTATTTTGTTTGGTTCTTTTGGAGGAGGAAGGGGGAGGTGGTGTGGATGGTGATTTATTTGTTTGGCTTGGGTTTTTTCTATTGTTGGGGTTTGTTTTTTTTTCTCTTTTCTATAGCTCTTGCCTTCTATGGGCCTTGTTCTTCATCTGGTTCCTTTGTGCATCCTTACCAGGTGCTCTGGAACTCAAAGCTTGTATTAAGGAACTAACCAGTGACTATCCTTGCTGTCCTTTTCTGTCTCTAGGGTGACTGTTACCTGCTAGCTGACTAGCTGTAAGGATATTACTATAATTCACTAGAGGAGGGGCAATGTGGATTGGTCAAGACAACTTTTCTCTACTGCTTGGATGTGAAGAAATAAGAATGGGGAGAAATGGCTTTGTTCTGCCCCTAAGGCATTTAGATTTTTGATAGCTCTGAAGAGATGTGTAACATATGGAACCTCTTCTGAAAGAGCATTTATTTGCACATAGCCTCTTCCCAGAGGTTTTCAGTACCTGCTGTTTGCTAATTCTGTGGAGTTCCCAGTTATTCTGGGCTCTAGCAAAACAGCTGTTAAACAGGTGGCATCTCACTGACTGCTCTTAGATGATTAGACAGTGTAAAGCTTTAACTACTTCCATCCTGTCTAACTACAGTCCTGTTTTCCTTTGTGTGCCTGCTGCTTTATGTTCTCTCCTGCTATGATTAATATTTCTCCTGTGCTCTTTTTCTTTTGATAACCTCAATTTTTTTTCTTTTCTTTTTCCTTGGTTTCTGGGGAAGCTGTCCTCATTCTTTTTTTTTTTTAATTTCACTTGTAGACAGCATAAGGAGGAATCAAAGGGATTACACTTTTTCCAGAAATATTCAGCTCTCCTTCTGCCTACAGTAGAAGTGACTCTTAGCAGAAGCGCTCTGAAAAGCATGACTTCCTGTTACTTAGCTAAGATCCTTCTCATGTGATCTGTAGGCTTCTTTGTATCAATTTCACACAAGAGATAAATTTCTATCTGTTGTTATAGTTACTGCTTTCTGAAGATCTTCCTCTTACCTGTTCTGCTGTCCTTAAGCACCAGTCTTCCTTTTCTTCCTTCCTCTATCATTTAGATTTTGGGTGGGTTAGATGCTGGCTTACTGACTACATATCACTTGTGTTTCTTTGTAGATGTCACTCTCTACTGAAGAGTCATCCTCTTTACCCATAACTGCTGTCAAGGAGGAGAGTCAGTGTGGTGAAGGTTTATTTTCCCCAACCCATTCCCTAAAGGAGAGCAGCTTCCAGCCTGATGAGGAATCAGCTTCTTTCCCTGAGAGTGTCTCTATAAAGAAGGAAGAAGGCTCTCACCTGGATGACTGGTTGTCCCCATTTGCCTCAACCCTAACAGTAAAGGAAGAGCAAGGCTTGTTCCTCCCAGTCTCATCCACAAAAGAGAAGAAAAAATTCACCATACTGAAGTCACCATCTAAGGGTGTTTCTGACACGCTAGTTATAAGGAGGCGGGAAAGGCAGGAAACAGGCAGATCCAGAAGGAAACAGCGCCTAGCACAGCCTTGCTCAGAAGAGCCTGTTGTTGTTTTGCCAGAAAGCACTGGCTTTGACCCTTTCCGGTTAGGGGCAGACCCTGCCTTCCTGCAGGAAAGTCAGCCTGTTGAGAATGTATCACATCTCAGCTGCTCACATGGGGAAGAGGGGCCCTTTAAAACACCAGTCAAGGAGATGTTCAGCAAATTACCAGTTTCTTCTACTCCCAGCAAAGTCTTGGCAACTACTACCCCCCCACTAGGGGGTCTTGACCCCTGGAAGTCTGCATCCTTAGCCAAGGGAAGTCACGAGCTGGACTTCAGTCCAGTGAGAACCCTTCAGCTGCCATTCACACCCCTCCAGGACAACCAGGACTTGCTGGGTTTTAACAGCACACCTCTTAAAAATCCCCTCTTTGAGTCCCCTCGGGAACTGCTCAATACAGAATCCAGTGCCATGGTGCATGCCCCCCTCACGAGCTCTCCAGCTTTTATCCATGAGACTGCTAAGCAATCATCTGTTGAACTGCCAGCCTCTGGCTTTACTGAAAACCGCTCACTCATGGAGGGCCTTATCCTGGACACCATGAATGACAGTTTGAGCAAAATCCTTCTAGATATCAGCTTTCCTGGTCTTGAGGATGAAAACTTAGGAACAGACATTAGTTGGTCTCAGCTTATACCTGAACTGAAGTAAACTGTCCTGAGGTCTGAATTTGGCTTGCTCTGCTATTACAGAAAGCACTCCTCTCTTTTGAGATCTGTTCACATAGTCTAAGGCAACTATCTGCTTTTGACTAATTCCCACATCCATGGGAACAGCAGGCATTGTTGACTCCTGCTAAGCTGGGAGACAGGCTCATTGGCTCTTATGAGCTACCTTTATGAGCTGCAACAGACCTTGGGGAACAAGAGACAACCTCTCTAACCTTGCGCTAGAGATGAGAATCCCTGGAGAGAGGTTATCAAGAGAACATCTAGGTAGGCCCTGAATGGCATGTTCTACTCAAGGTATCAGGGGAAATGGATGTGCTCCTCAGTTATGTACAATAGGAAAGAGCCTGGAAAGCTCCTCCTAGCTCCGTCCTTATTTCCCTTTACTTTGTTCTCCTATTATTTAGTGTCTTCTGTGTATTTTTAATGGCTGTAAATAGTGTACATTTTTTAAATTAGTCCTTAATTATAATAATTTTATTCTTGTAGGGTTATGGGAATATTTGGGCTGGTAAAGGGTTTGACTTAGAGTGTTGTCCATATGTTCCACATCTCCTGTATTATTCTACTCTAGATGAGAGCCCAAAATACTTTTCCTTCTTTGACTTCAGAAACATATTGGTCTATGTTGTTTTGAAGACTGTTGGGGCAAAGATCTGAAAAATCACCTATATGTGTGACAGACAAACTGAAACATTGTTATCTGGATTGCAGCATAAAATCTTGGTTTGGCTTCCTTTTTGCTGGCTGGAATGGAGAAGAGATTGGATAAATCTGCATAGCTCTTCTGGTTCCATAGTCCCATTATTATGTACCTAGAGGACTAGGTAGAGTCACTGTTGCTGTAAGATGGATTTCTATAGAATGGTTAAAACTGCCCTCATTACATTAGTCGAAAATGTAAAAAAGAACCTATAAAGCAAATGCTGATATTTCAGATGAAAAGTGCCTTCTGGCACTTCTGGCTTGTTTCTCTTGGTGCAATAGGACAGCTCATCCCAATTTTCTAGAACTCGTGTCGAAAGGGGAAATTGCCATGGAAAAGATATGATCCTTCTGCTCACTGACAAATGATGTCTTGTGTCTCTATGTACTCAATAAAGCTTTTGTGGGAACACAGCCGAGTACTCTCCTTGCTGCTTTCGCTCTTAGCAGCATGCTCAGGCTGGGCCATAGCATGAATGACCAATTTTTGCTTGTCTGATGTATGTGTTTTCTGTGATCACTGAGTAAGTGATCATTAGGACATTTTTTTGGTATTCCTCAGGCCATGTTGGCCATGCCACATTACATTCGATTACTCAACTCCTTGCTTCATATAATGTACTTTTTCCTGCTGTTCATGGGTAAATCCTGACTTGACCAGTCAGAAACATACTAACTTAGTCTAAAACATCAGAACACCGCCAGTAGACTAGTTTCTGTATTTCATAAATGCAAAAAAAAGTTTCACTCAGACATATTTCTGCCTTCCCTTATAAACACAAAAGCAGATTTAGATGTGTGTGGTTTTCAGAATTGTGGCTCTCTTGTGTGCTTGTTAGAGATTATTTGCCCTCAGAAGATGTTTCAAGCACTTTGTGTTGATTATTATTATTCTTTAAGTTTTTCTGGGAAGGAACATTGGTCTCCTTGATTTGCATTTCTGGCTGCCTAGCACAAATGGCTGCTCAGCTTGAGGCCAACAGTGAAAAATGCTTTACTAGGCTGCCATCTGAATTTAAGACCAGAACATTTTTTGTCAGTGTAGAAGCTAAAGTTCTGTCACTTATGATTGAGTCTCAGGGTTTCCTTGCCTCTAAACAGGAAATAAGAAAGGACTTCAGAAAACTTTAGGATGAAGAACTGTTGGGTGCCAGTAAGCCTCTTAAGTGTGTTTTGTTTAGGATTGATTTGACAATACTGAGGGCAGGAGGTCTTGATTCCTTCTTTTCTGCAAATGTCCTCTAGTAAGGAGTTCATGTCCTCCAGCCTGGATTGAAATCAGCATTCTCTGATCAGGAAATCATAACAGATTGATGTGAAAACATGAAATCTAAATAGCACCTCTGTCTTCAGCGAGGAGAGCTTAGGAGAAAGCCATAAACCTAGATCTAGGCCCAGGGAGAAGAAGAGATGCAGACAGAAGGCAAGATTGTGGTCATGAGGCTGCAGAAGAGGCCCACTTTGTGATTTGTGGCACAATTTCTGTTAGTACATGTTACAGCGCTGTCAACACTCTGTCTGGGTTTCTCAAGGCATCCTTATCTCCCTTTCACCTCACTTCTTGCTCCTGAGAGGATGCTTGCAAACAACTGACATTCAAGAGCCAGATAACTAAGGATGATGTCTCCAGCAAATTATTAAATGCTCTCATCCTTGGTATGATGGGATGGTATCAATTCCAGGCAGGTGATTCCTTGCTGTCCCTGTCAGCTGAGGTACTTTGATGGCCACCTGAGGTTATATTTTGAGCATTGTAGTGCCAAAGACTAGTTTCCCCTCCTGCTAAGTATTCCAGTGGGAGGCCTGCTAGAGGGCAGTTGTATCAGAAAAGGTGGGGGAACAACAGAAAAAACAGACTGTTAAGCAGTCCTACCTATGGCTCCCACAGGAGATTTCCCAGTGTTTTGTCCAACCTAATTCAAAGCCCCACTTGGTGAGGATTTCATCACAACTCTCAGGGAGACTACTTTATTTCTCTCCGTCTGTAAGTGTTTGCCTGATATTCTGCCTGGATCCTTTTCTTAATTTCATCATGTTACTTTCACCAATGTAAAGATAATAAACATTATAAAGCCATCACATCAGCATCTGAGTGACTGTAGCCTGCTTGCTGAAAACGGTAAGTCTTGGCTTCTCCTGTTCTTTCCCTGCTGGTATTTACATGTCTACTTATGGGAATGAGTTGTTGCAGCATGTAAACTACTATGAAGAGAAGTTGTTTGAGTCTGGAAGTCACAGATATTTGCATCTTTAGCAATAAGAAGTTTCACATCTCTGTTGTCACAAAGGGAGAAGGACACGTTAATATCCCATGCCACAGAAGATCTGCAAGATTAAATG
Source organism: Pterocles gutturalis (assembly GCF_000699245.1). NCBI lineage: Eukaryota > Metazoa > Chordata > Aves > Pterocliformes > Pteroclidae > Pterocles > Pterocles gutturalis. The sequence continues at coordinate 17,140 of NW_010124103.1, forward strand.
CGATCAGGTATTGGAAGGCAGATAAGCATGGTATGAGACAGAGAAGGGAGGAACTGTGCTTCTAATCACTTGGCAAAGCAGCTGTTTGGAGGTTGTCAGATTAAATTGACAGAGTTTGTTCCTGGAGGTTATTGCTTAGGTATCCTATACTTGAGCAACTAGACTGTTCAAGGATGCCATTGCTCAGGAGTGAAGTGACAGGCAAGTAAGACAGCTGGAATTCAAGTACTTTGTACTTTCAGACAAGTGCTAGAGGCATATGAAGTGAGGTCATGGTGGGAACAGTGGAAGTGGGGCTGTAGAGTAGGAGTATTATGTTTTGAAAATGTTTGTCCTGAACCAAAGGCTAAAACAACAAGATGATGGAGCTGCTAGGCAGACGTAAAACATTGTGTGAGAAACAAAACCAAAGGCATTGTTTTGGACCATGGGGAGCCAATTATTGAACTTGAGCTACATGGGCAGAGCAGGGAGTTAATTGTGCAGGACAGAAATTCTTCTGCAGTCAGGTTGAATGCATAGTAGAAAACTTCTTGAGCACAAGCCCATCATCCTCTCCATTATGCAAAAGCATACATTCAGTGCTTAGAGCTGAGCACTGATATCTCTGCCAGCCTCCGTTCTGGAGGAATTACCTGAGTCAAAGAACGACAGAGAAGTATACCTGTCTGAAAACAGAACACTGTGAACTGCCTTTCCCTTTGGACAGATAGACTGCAAACAGCAAGAACCAGCCTGCAATCACCCTGTGTTCAGCTCAACCTAGTTAAGTAAGGCTGGACCTGCATTGGAGGACTGCTGGACGTGGTCTTGCCCCAGTCCTCATACTGTAATGCCCACTATCAGGACATAGTATTGAGACTTACCTTGAAGAACAGTCACTTTCTGTCAGGAGCTGGTGAAAAAATACTAGGAGACCACACCAGGCACAGAGCAGAAGACAATATGATACCACAATAAGGCGCAGCAACAGCACCCTGTATAAGAGAAGAGGCAATCCCAGGTACTTGTATAGACTGGGAGAAGAACTCCTTGAGAGCAGCCCTGTGGAGAAGGACTTGGGGGTCCTGGTGGACGAGAAGCTGGACATGAGCCAGCAGTGCCTGCTTGCAGCCTGGAAGGCCAACTATGTCCTGGGCTGCATTAAAAAAGGGGTGGCCAGCAGGGAGAGGGAGGTGACTGTCCCCCTCTACTCTGCTCTTGTGAGACCCCATCTGGAGTACTGTGTCCAGGCCTGTGGACCCCAAGCACAAGAAAGATGTGGAGCTCTTGGAATGGGTCCAGAGGAGGGCCACTAAGATGATCAGAGGGCTGGAGGGAACTGGGCTTGTTTAGCTTGGAGAAGAGAAGGCTCTGGGGAGACCTCATTGCGGCCTTCCAGTACTTGAAGGGAGCCTACAAACAGGAGGGGGAGCGACTATTTACAGGGGTTGATAGTGACAGGACAAGGGGGAATAGTTTTAAACTAAGAGAGAGGAGATTCAGGTTGGATATTAGTCAGAAATTTTTCATGCAGAGGGTGGTGAAGCACTGGAACAGGTTGCCCAGAGAAGCTGTGGATGCCCCATCCCTGGAGGCATTCAAGACCAGGCTGTGTGGGGCCCTGGGCAGCTGCTCTAGTGGTTGGCAACCCTGCCCACAGCAGGGGGGTTGAAACTAGATGATCTCTAAGGTCGTTTTCAACCCAGGCCGTTCTATGATTCTATGAAAAGCATACACTAAAGTTTGGGGCACTCAAGACAGGTGGAAACATACAGATAATTGCATCATGAGATAGAAAGTCCCTCCCCCCAGCTCTTGGCACAGACAGAACTGGTAACACAGCAGCATCATCCAAAAATACAGATGATTGATAACCTCCCCCAGAAGAGGCATGCTCCTGCTATGCCTCTTTTAAAACAGCACAGTACTTGGGCAACACTACAACAGCAGCAGCATTTCCACAGGAAAAAAGCTATGCTTTTTGCCAGTGTTTCTCTCTATAATTCTTTTCAGTGAGTAACTACATTTTGAAATCAGAGGGTCTGGAAATTGTACAGGACCATCTGCATCCTTTTCCTGCTTGTGAGCAGGTGGAGGTGCAGGGCTTAAAACCAGCCCTGAACAAAAGAATTCCAGTATCCTCCCTGCAGTAGCTCCACCACATTCCTTGCTGTAGTTTTACCCTGGCTGGCAGCAAAACACAACCCCTCACTCACCCTCCCCACTCCTCCTCCCAGGGATGGGGGAGAGAATTAAAGGGGTAAAGGGAAAAGAGACTCATGGGTTGAGATAAGGACAATTTAATAACTAAACTACAATAATAGTGAAAATAATAAAAATGATAATGATAATAGTAATATATACAAATGAATGAGTGATACACAGTGATACTGCTCATCACCCGATGACCAAGGCTCAGCCCATTCCCAGCTAATGATCCTGGAGCAGGAAGAGTCCCAAAACTGCAATCTGAGAAAAGAGGTAAGAGCCCAAGTGTCCGAGAGACCGAGACAGCCCCGAGGGAGGGGCAACCCAGAGGGAGACAACCTGGAGCAGGAGAGAGCACTTCCAGACAGATCCTCATCTATATACTGGGCATGACATGGAATACATGGAATGATACATGATATGGAATACGCTATTGGCCAATTTGGGTCTCAATCCTAAACCTAAGGTCAAATCCTTAGCTTGTAATTTGGGCTGTGCTCCCTCCCAGCTTCTCCTGCACCTGCAGACACTGGCACAGCAGAGAAGGTGAGAAGTCCTTGACTGTCCTGGCAACAACTATAAACATCGGTATGTTATCAGCCTTCTCCTCAACACAAATCTAAAACATAGCCTCTTACTAGCTACTGTGGAGAAAGTTAACTCTGTCTCAGCTGAAACCAGGACATCCTCCATCCTTGCTGCTGATCTGGGGTGCTCACTTGAAGCTTTAGTCTGGCTTGGGAATCGGATGAGACGTATCAAGTCAAGTCACTTGCTCAGCAAGTGACAGCAATGAAGCAGTTTGACAGTGTTGTCAAAAAGAGTGTCTCTTATGGGAGACATATGGTTGCAACCAGACAGGCTTGGCTGCAACATGACAGTAATAGCAGGAGGAAAAAAGAAGTCATTTGTAAGGACAAATGGGAAACATGGCTAGGGCTTTGGGAATAAAGATCTTACTTCAGGCATTTGGGTTAGGGGTGTCACAGCAGTGTCAAGCTGGCAGTTCACAGGAAACAGGATGTCCGTGTAGCACAGGAAGTTTTAACCAGGCAAAGAATTAAAGAGTTGTATGTTTGAGAGCAGAGCAATGAAGTAGGCTCAGAACAGAGGAGATGTATACAGCGGGAGAAATGAGGTCAGAAGGCAGGTATCACCTGTCCCTCTGCAGGCTCAGTATTTGGATTATAGTGTAGAGGTGTGATCCTGTAAGAATGTTGATGCCTCTGTCCATATTCCTTCAGTAAAAGCAGAGCTATACTTCTTGTCTTCTCATGAACCTGTTGTAGCCCAAGAGTGGGTAGGCACGGTTCTTCACACCCTTTGTGTAGCACTCCCCAGGTCTTCTCTGACTCATGTGCAGGAGCATTCAAAGACTGTCCTTGAGTTCTGATAACAGAGCAGGCTGTTTAACACCTTCTAGCTAGTGAAAGAAAACATTATGTTAAGATATATTTTTCAAAGAATCTGGGACACGCAAATCTATAGGGACCCAGCAAGTGCTGCGGATGCTCCTCTCCTCCAAAAACTATGCTCTATACCTGGCAAGAAGTGTGACAGATGCAAAGGGGAAGGTAATTTTCTTCACTGGTTGAGTGAGGTTCCTCCTATTCCATTTTGTCTGCTGAAAAGGACTGGATGTCCTCTAACACGGGCTGAGTAAAGATGATTGCCACCTTTTTGCTTTTTGCAAGTCCTTGACTTTCAGTTACAACTTTTCTTGGAAAAATAAAGACGATAAATACCCTGATACACCAATACAGGCAAAGGATTACGCAAAGCACATTCTATTCCACACTTCAAAATCTGTGGGAAGTCATTATCTAGACCACACTGGTAAACTGTTTGCGTAGAAGATACACCATCAGAATTATCTATATTTTCCATGTTTTCTTCCTTTTTTTCATGTACCCTATTTAAAACCAGAAACATCTAATGACATTATTTTAAAAAGTCAAGCAGAACAGTTGGCACACATAATTATTAAACTACAGTCAGACATGGATGGCATATGTTCCCTGCTGTTGGTCTCTATTACCTTCTCAGGGATGGATAGGAGGTTGCTGCCAAGAGGGACTTTGATTTTTTTGTAAAGTAATACGTAGAAGATAAGGTTTGTTGTACCCATCTGTGGTTATGCACAAGAGATGGGCTCACTGGAACCAGGACTGTCTGTAAAGTGGATAGACCAATTTTCCAATAGGACAAAAAAACCTCTCATCTTCACCGGACTTCAGAGGAATCTCTTCTCAGTCGCCGAGATCAGCTGCTTCGGA